>NC_143031.1:80200000-80352500 GCF_057628025.1 Oncorhynchus mykiss | reverse complement strand
GATTTAGAATATGGTTCTATGGTGTAATGGTTAGCACTCTGGACTTTGAATCCAGTGATCCGAGTTCAAATCTCGGTAGAACCTTCCTATTTTTTGTGCTGAATTATTCACATGGCCAAACAATAATCTCATAATCTGCTGTTTATCCGGTGTACAAATGACAGGAAAATCGGAAGTCTACAATAACTACTCTGTATAGGGTTCTATGGTGTAATGGTTAGCACTCAGGACTCTGAATCCTGCGATCCGAGTTCAAATCTCGGTAGGACCTACCTTGATTTTGCAATGACACACTCCTCCCTTGTCAACTTTAAAATAGTTGTGCGTGAAAGAAACAAGTGGGTGGGAGTCGATAAGCACTCTTGTTACGCACGAATGGCTAGCCTACGGTAAATGCATACTATGAGTTCCTGGTAGTTGATACCGTTTCTGGCCAGACAATATTTGATCTGTTTTTCCGGTGAACCAAGGACAGTCAAATCTGAACCCGTCACAGAGTATTGAGTACAGGGTTCTATGCTGTAAAGGTTATCACTCAGGACTCTGAATCCGAAAATCCGAGTTTAAATCTTGGACGATCCTACCATGTCAATTAATTTGCCTCGTGGAACTAGAATATAGCTGTCCAAATATTGTTGTCAGTTGAAAGTATTTGCAACACGTGAAGGAACGACAGTCCGCTGTTGCTAATTAAACGCAGAATTATTTTTTTTTCAATTTCAATGTGGATTTAGAATATGGTTCTATGGAGTAATGGTTAGCACTCTGGACTTTGAATCCAGTGATCCGAGTTCAAATCTCGGTAGAACCTTCCTATTTCTTGTGCTGAATTATTCACATGGCCAAACAATAATCTCATAATCTGCTGTTTATCCGGTTCTATGGTGTAATGGTTAGCACTCTGGACTTTGAATCCAGCGATCCGAGTTCAAATCTCGGTAGGACCTACCTTGATTTTGCAGTGACACACTCCTCCCTTGTCAACTTTAAAATAGTTGTGCGTGAAAGAAACAAGTGGGTGGGAGTCGATAAGCACTCTTGTTACGCACGAATGGCTAGCCTAGGAATCCATGTTGATTTAGAATATGGTTCTATGGTGTAATGGTTAGCACTCTGGACTTTGAATCCAGTGATCCGAGTTCAAATCTCGGTAGAACCTTCCTATTTTTTGTGCTGAATTATTCACATGGCCAAACAATAATCTCATAATCTGCTGTTTATCCGGTGTACAAATGACAGGAAAATCGGAAGTCTACAGTAATTACTCTGTATAGGGTTCTATGGTGTAATGGTTAGCACTCAGGACTCTGAATCCTGCGATCCGAGTTCAAATCTCAGTAGGACCTACCTTGATTTTGCAGTGACACACTCCTCCCTTGTCAACTTTAAAATAGTTGTGCGTGAAAGAAACAAGTGGGTGGGAGTCGATAAGCACTCTTGTTACGCACGAATGGCTAGCCTACGGTAAATGCATACTATGAGTTCCTGGTAGTTGATACCGTTTCTGGCGAGACAATATTTGATCTGTTTTTCCGGTGAACCAAGGACAGTAAAATCTGAACCCGTCACAGAGTATTGAGTACAGGGTTCTATGCTGTAAAGGATATCACTCAGGACTCTGAATCCTACAATCCGAGTTTAAATCTTGGACGATCCTACCATGTCAATTAATTTGCCTCGTGGAACTAGAATATAGCTGTCCAAATATTGTTGTCAGTTGAAAGTATTTGCAACACGTGAAGGAACGACAGTCCACTGTTGCTAATTAAACGCAGAATTATTTTTTTTTCAATTTCCATGTTGATTTGGAATATGGTTCTATGGTGTAATGGTTAGCACTCTGGACTTTGAATCCAGTGATCCGAGTTCAAATCTCGGTAGGACCTACCTTGATATTGCAGTGACACACTCCTCCCTTGTGAACTTTAAAATAGTTGTGCGTGAAAGAAACAAGTGGGTGGGAGTCGATAAGCACTCTTGTTACGCACGAATGGCTAGCCTACGGTAAATGCATACTATGAGTTCCTGGTAGTTGATACCGTTTCTGGCGAGACAATATTTGATCTGTTTTTCCGGTGAACCAAGGACAGTTAAATCTGAACCCGTCACAGAGTATTGAGTACAGGGTTCTATGCTGTAAAGGATATCACTCAGGACTCTGAATCCGAAAATCCGAGTTTAAATCTTGGACGATCCTACCATGTCAATTAATTTGCCTCGTGGAACTAGAATATAGCTGTCCAAATATTGTTGTCAGTTGAAAGTATTTGCAACACGTGAAGGAACGACAGTCCGCTGTTGCTAATTAAACGCAGAATTATTTTTTTTTCAATTTCCATGTTGATTTAGAATATGGTTCTATGGTGTAATGGTTAGCACTCTGGACTTTGAATCCAGTGATCCGAGTTCAAATCTCGGTAGAACCTTCCTATTTTTTGTGCTGAATTATTCACATGGCCAAACAATAATCTCATAATCTGCTGTTTATCCGGTGTACAAATGACAGGAAAATCGGAAGTCTACAGTAATTACTCTGTATAGGGTTCTATGGTGTAATGGTTAGCACTCAGGACTCTGAATCCTGCGATCCGAGTTCAAATCTCAGTAGGACCTACCTTGATTTTGCAGTGACACACTCCTCCCTTGTCAACTTTAAAATAGTTGTGCGTGAAAGAAACAAGTGGGTGGGAGTCGATAAGCACTCTTGTTACGCACGAATGGCTAGCCTACGGTAAATGCATACTATGAGTTCCTGGTAGTTGATACCGTTTCTGGCGAGACAATATTTGATCTGTTTTTCCGGTGAACCAAGGACAGTAAAATCTGAACCCGTCACAGAGTATTGAGTACAGGGTTCTATGCTGTAAAGGATATCACTCAGGACTCTGAATCCTACAATCCGAGTTTAAATCTTGGACGATCCTACCATGTCAATTAATTTGCCTCGTGGAACTAGAATATAGCTGTCCAAATATTGTTGTCAGTTGAAAGTATTTGCAACACGTGAAGGAACGACAGTCCACTGTTGCTAATTAAACGCAGAATTATTTTTTTTTCAATTTCCATGTTGATTTGGAATATGGTTCTATGGTGTAATGGTTAGCACTCTGGACTTTGAATCCAGTGATCCGAGTTCAAATCTCGGTAGGACCTACCTTGATATTGCAGTGACACACTCCTCCCTTGTGAACTTTAAAATAGTTGTGCGTGAAAGAAACAAGTGGGTGGGAGTCGATAAGCACTCTTGTTACGCACGAATGGCTAGCCTACGGTAAATGCATACTATGAGTTCCTGGTAGTTGATACCGTTTCTGGCGAGACAATATTTGATCTGTTTTTCCGGTGAACCAAGGACAGTTAAATCTGAACCCGTCACAGAGTATTGAGTACAGGGTTCTATGCTGTAAAGGATATCACTCAGGACTCTGAATCCGAAAATCCGAGTTTAAATCTTGGACGATCCTACCATGTCAATTAATTTGCCTCGTGGAACTAGAATATAGCTGTCCAAATATTGTTGTCAGTTGAAAGTATTTGCAACACGTGAAGGAACGACAGTCCACTGTTGCTAATTAAACGCAGAATAATTTTTTTTTTTCAATTTCAATGTGGATTTAGAATCTGGTTCTATGGAGTAATGGTTAGCACTCTGGACTTTGAATCCAGTGATCCGAGTTCAAATCTCGGTAGAACCTTCCTATTTTTTGTGCTGAATTATTCACATGGCCAAACAATAATCTCATAATCTGCTGTTTATCCGGTGTACAAATGACAGGAAAATCGGAAGTCTACAATAATTACTCTGTATAGGGTTCTATGGTGTAATGGTTAGCACTCAGGACTCTGAATCCTGCGATCTGAGTTCAAATCTCGGTAGGACCTACCTTGATTTTGAAGTGACACACTCCTCCCTTGTCAACTTTAAAATAGTTGTGCGTGAAAGAAACAAGTGGGTGGGAGTCGATAAGCACTCTTGT
Source organism: Oncorhynchus mykiss (assembly GCF_057628025.1). NCBI lineage: Eukaryota > Metazoa > Chordata > Actinopteri > Salmoniformes > Salmonidae > Oncorhynchus > Oncorhynchus mykiss. Next base: position 80,348,523 of record NC_143031.1, on the reverse strand, counting down.
TACGCACGAATGGCTAGCCTACAGTAAATGCATACTATGAGTGCCTGGTAGTTGATACCGTTTCTGGCCAGACAATATTTGATCTGTTTTTCCGGTGAACCAAGGACAGTCAAATCTGAACCCGTCACAGAGTATTGAGTACAGGGTTCTATGCTGTAAAGGTTATCACTCAGGACTCTGAATCCGAAAATCCGAGTTTAAATCTTGGACGATCCTACCATGTCAATTAATTTGCCTCGTGGAACTAGAATATAGCTGTCCAAATATTGTTGTCTCACACTAAGTTTTTTAATTGAAAACTTGCAGCCCCACAAAGAACTGAAAATGTTTCATATTTTGTTCACACTCATCACATCATTCGTGTTGGAAATATGTGGATTTCCAAGTGGATGCATGGTAGGGTAGCCCAGTTGATACCGTTTCTGGCCAGAAAATATTTTATCTGTTTTGCCGGTGAACCAAGGACAGTAAAATCTGAACCCGTCTCAGAGTATTGAGTACAGGGTTCAATGCTGTAAATGTTATCACTCAGGACTCTGAATCCTACAATCCGAGTTTAAATCTTGGACGATCCTACCATGTCAATTAATTTGCCTCGTGGAACTAGAATATAGCTGTCCAAATATTGTTGTCAGTTGAAAGTATTTGCAACACGTGAAGGAACGACAGTCCACTGTTGCTAATTAAACACAGATTTTTTTTTTTCAATTTCCATGTGGATTTAGAATATGGTTCTATGGTGTAATGGTTAGCACTCTGGACTTTGAATCCAGTGATCCGAGTTCAAATCTCGGTTGGACCTACCTTGATTTTGCAGTGACACACTCCTCCCTTGTCAACTTTAAAATAGTTGTGCGTGAAAGAAACAAGTGGGTGGGAGTCGATAAGCACTCTTGTTACGCACGAATGGCTAGCCTACAGTAAATGCATACTATGAGTGCCTGGTAGTTGATACCGTTTCTGGCCAGACAATATTTGATCTGTTTTTCCGGTGAACCAAGGACAGTCAAATCTGAACCCGTCACAGAGTATTGAGTACAGGGTTCTATGCTGTAAAGGTTATCACTCAGGACTCTGAATCCGAAAATCCGAGTTTAAATCTTGGACGATCCTACCATGTCAATCCAGTGATCCGAGTTCAAATCTCGGTAGAACCTTCCTATTTTTTGTGCTGAATTATTCACATGGCCAAACAATAATCTCATAATCTGCTGTTTATCCGGTGTACAAATGACAGGAAAATCAGAAGTCTACAATAATTACTCTGTATAGGGTTCTATGGTGTAATGGTTAGCACTCAGGACTCTGAATCCTGCGATCCGAGTTCAAATCTCGGTAGGACCTACCTTGATTTTGAAGTGACACACTCCTCCCTTGTCAACTTTAAAATAGTTGTGCGTGAAAGAAACAAGTGGGTGGGAGTCGATAAGCACTCTTGTTACGCACGAATGGCTAGCCTACAGTAAATGCATACTATGAGTGCCTGGTAGTTGATACCGTTTCTGGCCAGACAATATTTGATCTGTTTTTCCGGTGAACCAAGGACAGTCAAATCTGAACCCGTCACAGAGTATTGAGTACAGGGTTCTATGCTGTAAAGGTTATCACTCAGGACTCTGAATCCGAAAATCCGAGTTTAAATCTTGGACGATCCTACCATGTCAATCCAGTGATCCGAGTTCAAATCTCGGTAGAACCTTCCTATTTTTTGTGCTGAATTATTCACATGGCCAAACAATAATCTCATAATCTGCTGTTTATCCGGTGTACAAATGACAGGAAAATCAGAAGTCTACAATAATTACTCTGTATAGGGTTCTATGGTGTAATGGTTAGCACTCAGGACTCTGAATCCTGCGATCCGAGTTCAAATCTCGGTAGGACCTACCTTGATTTTGCAGTGACACACTCCTCCCCTGTCAACTTTAAAATAGTTGTGTGTGAAAGAAACAAATGGGTGGGAGTCGATAAGCACTCTTGTTACGCACGCCTAAAACCCCAAACAGCAAGCAATGCAGGTGAAGAAGCACGGTGGCTAGGAAAAACTCCCTAGAAAGGCCAAAACCTAGGAAGAAACCTAGAGAGGAACCAGGCTATGTGGGGTGGCCAGTCCTCTTCTGGCTGTGCCGGGTGGAGATTATAACAAAAGATGTTCAAATGTTCATAAATGACCAGCATGGTCGAATAATAATAAGGCAGAATAGTTGAAACTGGAGCAGCAGCACAGTCAGGTGGACTGGGGACAGCAAGGAGTCATCATGTCAGGTATTCCTGGGGCATGGTCCTAGGGCTCAGGTCCTCCGAGAGAGAGAAAGAAAGAGAGAAAAAAAATCGGAAGTCTACAGTAATTACTCTGTATAGGGTTCTATGGTGTAATGGTTAGCACTCAGGACTCTGAATTCTGCGATCCGAGTTCAAATCTCGGTTGGACCTACCTTGATTTTGCAGTGACACACTCCTCCCTTGTCAACTTTAAAATAGTTGTGCGTGAAAGAAACAAGTGGGTGGGAGTCGATAAGCACTCTTGTTACGCACGAATGGCTAGCCTACAGTAAATGCATACTATGAGTGCCTGGTAGTTGATACCGTTTCTGGCCAGACAATATTTGATCTGTTTTTCCGGTGAACCAAGGACAGTCAAATCTGAACCCGTCACAGAGTATTGAGTACAGGGTTCTATGCTGTAAAGGTTATCACTCAGGACTCTGAATCCGAAAATCCGAGTTTAAATCTTGGACGATCCTACCATGTCAATTAATTTGCCTCGTGGAACTAGAATATAGCTGTCCAAATATTGTTGTCTCACACTAAGTTTTTTAATTGAAAACTTGCAGCCCCACAAAGAACTGAAAATGTTTCATATTTTGTTCACACTCATCACATCATTCGTGTTGGAAATATGTGGATTTCCAAGTGGATGCATGGTAGGGTAGCCCAGTTGATACCGTTTCTGGCCAGAAAATATTTTATCTGTTTTGCCGGTGAACCAAGGACAGTAAAATCTGAACCCGTCTCAGAGTATTGAGTACAGGGTTCAATGCTGTAAATGTTATCACTCAGGACTCTGAATCCTACAATCCGAGTTTAAATCTTGGACGATCCTACCATGTCAATTAATTTGCCTCGTGGAACTAGAATATAGCTGTCCAAATATTGTTGTCAGTTGAAAGTATTTGCAACACGTGAAGGAACGACAGTCCACTGTTGCTAATTAAACACAGATTTTTTTTTTTCAATTTCCATGTGGATTTAGAATATGGTTCTATGGTGTAATGGTTAGCACTCTGGACTTTGAATCCAGTGATCCGAGTTCAAATCTCGGTTGGACCTACCTTGATTTTGCAGTGACACACTCCTCCCTTGTCAACTTTAAAATAGTTGTGCGTGAAAGAAACAAGTGGGTGGGAGTCGATAAGCACTCTTGTTACGCACGAATGGCTAGCCTACAGTAAATGCATACTATGAGTGCCTGGTAGTTGATACCGTTTCTGGCCAGACAATATTTGATCTGTTTTTCCGGTGAACCAAGGACAGTCAAATCTGAACCCGTCACAGAGTATTGAGTACAGGGTTCTATGCTGTAAAGGTTATCACTCAGGACTCTGAATCCGAAAATCCGAGTTTAAATCTTGGACGATCCTACCATGTCAATTAATTTGCCTCGTGGAACTAGAATATAGCTGTCCAAATATTGTTGTCTCACACTAAGTTTTTTAATTGAAAACTTGCAGCCCCACAAAGAACTGAAAATGTTTCATATTTTGTTCACACTCATCACATCATTCGTGTTGGAAATATGTGGATTTCCAAGTGGATGCATGGTAGGGTAGCCCAGTTGATACCGTTTCTGGCCAGAAAATATTTTATCTGTTTTGCCGGTGAACCAAGGACAGTAAAATCTGAACCCGTCTCAGAGTATTGAGTACAGGGTTCAATGCTGTAAATGTTATCACTCAGGACTCTGAATCCTACAATCCGAGTTTAAATCTTGGACGATCCTACCATGTCAATTAATTTGCCTCGTGGAACTAGAATATAGCTGTCCAAATATTGTTGTCAGTTGAAAGTATTTGCAACACGTGAAGGAACGACAGTCCACTGTTGCTAATTAAACACAGATTTTTTTTTTTCAATTTCCATGTGGATTTAGAATATGGTTCTATGGTGTAATGGTTAGCACTCTGGACTTTGAATCCAGTGATCCGAGTTCAAATCTCGGTAGAACCTTCCTATTTTTTGTGCTGAATTATTCACATGGCCAAATAATAATCTCATAATCTGCTGTTTATCCGGTGTACAAATGACAGGAAAATCAGAAGTCTACAATAATTACTCTGTATAGGGTTCTATGGTGTAATGGTTAGCACTCAGGACTCTGAATCCTGCGATCCGAGTTCAAATCTCGGTAGGACCTTCCTTGATTTTGCAGTGACACACTCCTCCCCTGTCAACTTTAAAATAGTTGTGTGTGAAAGAAACAAATGGGTGGGAGTCGATAAGCACTCTTGTTACGCACGAATGGCTAGCCTACTGTAAATGCCTGGTAGTTGATACCGTTTCTGGCCAGACAATATTTTATCTGTTTTTCCGGTGAACCAAGGACAGTAAAATCTGAACCCGTCACAGAGTATTGAGTACAGGGTTCTATGCTGTAAAGGATATCACTCATGACTCTGAATCCTGCGATCCGAGTTTAAATCTTGGACGATCCTACCATGTCAATTAATTTGCCTCTTGGAACTAGAATATAGCTGTCCAAATATTGTTGTCAGTTGAAAGTATTTGCAACACGTGAAGGAACGACAGTCCGCTGTTGCTAATTAAACGCAGAATTATTTTTTTTTTCAATTTCCATGTGGATTTAGAATATGGTTCTATGGTGTAATGGTTAGCACTCTGGACTTTGAATCCAGTGATCCGAGTTCAAATCTCGGTAGAACCTTCCTATTTTTTGTGCTGAATTATTCACATGGCCAACCAATAATCTCATAATCTGCTGTTTATCCGGTGTACAAATGGCATCAAAATCGGAAGTCTACAATAATTACTCTGTATAGGGTTCTATGGTGTAATGGTTAGCACTCAGGACTCTGAATCCTGCGATCCGAGTTCAAATCTCGGTAGGACCTACCTTGATTTTGCAGTTACACACTCCTCCCTTGTCAACTTTAAAATAGTTGTGAGTGAAAGAAACAAGTGGGTGGGAGTCGATAAGCACTCTTGTTACGCACGAATGGCTAGCCTACGGTAAATGCATACTATGAGTTCCTGGTAGTTGATACCGTTTCTGGCCAGACAATATTTGATCTGTTTTTCCGGTGAACCAAGGACAGTAAAATCTGAACCCGTCACAGAGTATTGAGTACAGGGTTCTATGCTGTAAAGGATATCACTCAGGACTCTGAATCCTACAATCCGAGTTTAAATCTTGGACGATCCTACCATGTCAATTAATTTGCCTCGTGGAACTAGAATATAGCTGTCCAAATATTGTTGTCAGTTGAAAGTATTTGCAACACGTGAAGGAACGACAGTCCACTGTTGCTAATTAAACACAGATTTTTTTTTTTTCAATTTCCATGTGGATTTAGAATATGGTTCTATGGTGTAATGGTTAGCACTCTGGACTTTGAATCCAGTAATCCGAGTTCAAATCTCGGTAGAACCTTCCTATTTTTTGTGCTGAATTATTCACATGGCCAAACAATAATCTCATAATCTGCTGTTTATCGGGTGTACAAATGACATCAAAATCGGAAGTCTACAATAATTACTCTGTATAGGGTTCTATGGTGTAATGGTTAGCACTCAGGACTCTGAATCCTGCGATCCGAGTTCAAATCTCGGTAGGACCTACCTTGATTTTGCAGTGACACACTCCTCCCTTGTCAACTTTAAAATAGTTGTGCGTGAAAGAAACAAGTGGGTGGGAGTCGATAAGCACTCTTGTTACGCACGAATGGCTAGCCTACGGTAAATGCATACTATGAGTGCCTGGTAGTTGATACCGTTTCTGGCCAGACAATATTTGATCTGTTTTTCCGGTGAACCAACGACAGTAAAATCTGAACCCGTCACAGAGTATTGAGTACAGGGTTCTATGCTGTAAAGGATATCACTCAGGACTCTGAATCCTACAATCCAAGTTTAAATCTTGGACGATCCTACCATGTCAATTAATTTGCCTCGTGGAACTAGAATATAGCTGTCCAAATATTGTTGTCAGTTGAAAGTATTTGCAACACGTGAAGCAACGACAGTCCACTGTTGCTAATTAAACACAGATTTTTTTTTTCAATTTCCATGTGGATTTCGAATATGGTTCTATGGTGTAATGGTTAGCACTCTGGACTTTGAATCCAGTGATCCGAGTTCAAATCTCGGTAGAACCTTCCTATTTTTTGTGCTGAATTATTCACATGGCCAAACAATAATCTCATAATCTGCTGTTTATCCGGTGTACAAATGACAGGAAAATCGGAAGTCTACAGTAATTACTCTGTATAGGGTTCTATGGTGTAATGGTTAGCACTCAGGACTCTGAATCCTGCGATCCGAGTTCAAATCTCGGTAGGACCTACCTTGATTTTGCAGTGACACACTCCTCCCTTGTCAACTTTAAAATAGTTGTGCGTGAAAGAAACAAGTGGGTGGGAGTCGATAAGCACTCTTGTTACGCACGAATGGCTAGCCTACGGTAAATGCATACTATGAGTGCCTGGTAGTTGATACCGTTTCTGGCCAGACAATATTTGATCTGTTTTTCCGGTGAACCAAGGACAGTAAAATCTGAACCCGTCACAGAGTATTGAGTACAGGGTTCTATGCTGTAAAGGTTATCACTCAGGACTCTGAATCCGAAAATCCGAGTTTAAATCTTGGACGATCCTACCATGTCAATTAATTTGCCTCGTGGAACTCGAATATAGCTGTCCAAATATTGTTGTCAGTTGAAAGTATTTGCAACACGTGAAGGAACGACAGTCCACTGTTGATAATTAAACACAGATTTTTCTTTTTTCAATTTCCATATGGATTTAGAATATGGTTCTATGGTGTAATGGTTAGCACTCTGGACTTTGAATCCAGTGATCCGAGTTCAAATCTCGGTAGAACCTTCCTATTTTTTGTGCTGAATTATTCACATGGCCAACCAATAATCTCATAATCTGCTGTTTATCCGGTGTACAAATGACAGGAAAATCGGAGGTCTACAATAATTACTCTGTATAGGGTTCTATGGTGTAATGGTTAGCACTCAGGACTCTGAATCCTGCGATCTGAGTTCAAATCTCGGTAGGACCTACCTTGATTTTGCAGTGACACACTCCTCCCTTGTCAACTTTAAAATAATTGTGCGTGAAAGAAACAAGTGGGTGGGAGTCGATAAGCACTCTTGTTACGCACGAATGGCTAGCCTACGGTAAATGCATACTATGAGTGCCTGGTAGTTGATACCGTTTCTGGCCAGACAATATTTGATCTGTTTTTCCGGTGAACCAAGGACAGTAAAATCTGAACCCGTCACAGAGTATTGAGTACAGGGTTCTATGCTGTAAAGGATATCACTCAGGACTCTGAATCCTACAATCCGAGTTTAAATCTTGGACGATCCTACCATGTCAATTAATTTGCCTCGTGGAACTAGAATATAGCTGTCCAAATATTGTTGTCAGTTGAAAGTATTTGCAACACGTGAAGGAACGACAGTCCGCTGTTGCTAATTAAACGCAGAATTATTTTTTTTTCAATTTCAATGTGGATTTAGAATATGGTTCTATGGAGTAATGGTTAGCACTCTGGACTTTGAATCCAGTGATCCGAGTTCAAATCTCGGTAGAACCTTCCTATTTCTTGTGCTGAATTATTCACATGGCCAAACAATAATCTCATAATCTGCTGTTTATCCGGTGTACAAATGGCATCAAAATCGGAAGTCTACAATAATTACTCTGTATAGGGTTCTATGGTGTAATGGTTAGCACTCAGGACTCTGAATCCTGCGATCCGAGTTCAAATCTCGGTAGGACCTTGATTTTGCAGTGACCCTTTTCAACTTTAAAATAGTTGTGCGTGAAAGAAACAAGTGGGTGGGAGTCGATAAGCACTCTTGTTACGCACGAATGGCTAGCCTACGGTAAATGCATACTATGAGTTCCTGGTAGTTGATACCGTTTCTGGCCAGACAATATTTGATCTGTTTTTCCGGTGAACCAAGGACAGTTAAATCTGAACCCGTCACAGAGTATTGAGTACAGGGTTCTATGCTGTAAAGGATATCACTCAGGACTCTGAATCCTACAATCCAAGTTTAAATCTTGGACGATCCTACCATGTCAATTAATTTGCCTCGTGGAACTAGAATATAGCTGTCCAAATATTGTTGTCAGTTGAAAGTATTTGCAACACGTGAAGGAACGACAGTCCGCTGTTGCTAATTAAACGCAGAATTATTTTTTTTTCAATTTCCATGTTGATTTAGAATATGGTTCTATGGTGTAATGGTTAGCACTCTGGACTTTGAATCCAGTGATCCGAGTTCAAATCTCGGTAGAACCTTCCTATTTTTTGTGCTGAATTATTCACATGGCCAAACAATAATCTCATAATCTGCTGTTTATCCGGTGTACAAATGACAGGAAAATCGGAAGTCTACAGTAATTACTCTGTATAGGGTTCTATGGTGTAATGGTTAGCACTCAGGACTCTGAATCCTGCGATCCGAGTTCAAATCTCAGTAGGACCTACCTTGATTTTGCAGTGACACACTCCTCCCTTGTCAACTTTAAAATAGTTGTGCGTGAAAGAAACAAGTGGGTGGGAGTCGATAAGCACTCTTGTTACGCACGAATGGCTAGCCTACGGTAAATGCATACTATGAGTTCCTGGTAGTTGATACCGTTTCTGGCGAGACAATATTTGATCTGTTTTTCCGGTGAACCAAGGACAGTAAAATCTGAACCCGTCACAGAGTATTGAGTACAGGGTTCTATGCTGTAAAGGATATCACTCAGGACTCTGAATCCTACAATCCGAGTTTAAATCTTGGACGATCCTACCATGTCAATTAATTTGCCTCGTGGAACTAGAATATAGCTGTCCAAATATTGTTGTCAGTTGAAAGTATTTGCAACACGTGAAGGAACGACAGTCCACTGTTGCTAATTAAACGCAGAATTATTTTTTTTTCAATTTCCATGTTGATTTGGAATATGGTTCTATGGTGTAATGGTTAGCACTCTGGACTTTGAATCCAGTGATCCGAGTTCAAATCTCGGTAGGACCTACCTTGATATTGCAGTGACACACTCCTCCCTTGTGAACTTTAAAATAGTTGTGCGTGAAAGAAACAAGTGGGTGGGAGTCGATAAGCACTCTTGTTACGCACGAATGGCTAGCCTACGGTAAATGCATACTATGAGTTCCTGGTAGTTGATACCGTTTCTGGCGAGACAATATTTGATCTGTTTTTCCGGTGAACCAAGGACAGTTAAATCTGAACCCGTCACAGAGTATTGAGTACAGGGTTCTATGCTGTAAAGGATATCACTCAGGACTCTGAATCCGAAAATCCGAGTTTAAATCTTGGACGATCCTACCATGTCAATTAATTTGCCTCGTGGAACTAGAATATAGCTGTCCAAATATTGTTGTCAGTTGAAAGTATTTGCAACACGTGAAGGAACGACAGTCCACTGTTGCTAATTAAACGCAGAATAATTTTTTTTTTTCAATTTCAATGTGGATTTAGAATCTGGTTCTATGGAGTAATGGTTAGCACTCTGGACTTTGAATCCAGTGATCCGAGTTCAAATCTCGGTAGAACCTTCCTATTTTTTGTGCTGAATTATTCACATGGCCAAACAATAATCTCATAATCTGCTGTTTATCCGGTGTACAAATGACAGGAAAATCGGAAGTCTACAATAATTACTCTGTATAGGGTTCTATGGTGTAATGGTTAGCACTCAGGACTCTGAATCCTGCGATCTGAGTTCAAATCTCGGTAGGACCTACCTTGATTTTGAAGTGACACACTCCTCCCTTGTCAACTTTAAAATAGTTGTGCGTGAAAGAAACAAGTGGGTGGGAGTCGATAAGCACTCTTGTTACGCACGAATGGCTAGCCTACAGTAAATGCATACTATGAGTGCCTGGTAGTTGATACCGTTTCTGGCCAGACAATATTTGATCTGTTTTTCCGGTGAACCAAGGACAGTCAAATCTGAACCCGTCACAGAGTATTGAGTACAGGGTTCTATGCTGTAAAGGTTATCACTCAGGACTCTGAATCCGAAAATCCGAGTTTAAATCTTGGACGATCCTACCATGTCAATCCAGTGATCCGAGTTCAAATCTCGGTAGAACCTTCCTATTTTTTGTGCTGAATTATTCACATGGCCAAACAATAATCTCATAATCTGCTGTTTATCCGGTGTACAAATGACAGGAAAATCAGAAGTCTACAATAATTACTCTGTATAGGGTTCTATGGTGTAATGGTTAGCACTCAGGACTCTGAATCCTGCGATCCGAGTTCAAATCTCGGTAGGACCTACCTTGATTTTGAAGTGACACACTCCTCCCTTGTCAACTTTAAAATAGTTGTGCGTGAAAGAAACAAGTGGGTGGGAGTCGATAAGCACTCTTGTTACGCACGAATGGCTAGCCTACAGTAAATGCATACTATGAGTGCCTGGTAGTTGATACCGTTTCTGGCCAGACAATATTTGATCTGTTTTTCCGGTGAACCAAGGACAGTCAAATCTGAACCCGTCACAGAGTATTGAGTACAGGGTTCTATGCTGTAAAGGTTATCACTCAGGACTCTGAATCCGAAAATCCGAGTTTAAATCTTGGACGATCCTACCATGTCAATCCAGTGATCCGAGTTCAAATCTCGGTAGAACCTTCCTATTTTTTGTGCTGAATTATTCACATGGCCAAACAATAATCTCATAATCTGCTGTTTATCCGGTGTACAAATGACAGGAAAATCAGAAGTCTACAATAATTACTCTGTATAGGGTTCTATGGTGTAATGGTTAGCACTCAGGACTCTGAATCCTGCGATCCGAGTTCAAATCTCGGTAGGACCTACCTTGATTTTGCAGTGACACACTCCTCCCCTGTCAACTTTAAAATAGTTGTGTGTGAAAGAAACAAATGGGTGGGAGTCGATAAGCACTCTTGTTACGCACGCCTAAAACCCCAAACAGCAAGCAATGCAGGTGAAGAAGCACGGTGGCTAGGAAAAACTCCCTAGAAAGGCCAAAACCTAGGAAGAAACCTAGAGAGGAACCAGGCTATGTGGGGTGGCCAGTCCTCTTCTGGCTGTGCCGGGTGGAGATTATAACAAAAGATGTTCAAATGTTCATAAATGACCAGCATGGTCGAATAATAATAAGGCAGAATAGTTGAAACTGGAGCAGCAGCACAGTCAGGTGGACTGGGGACAGCAAGGAGTCATCATGTCAGGTATTCCTGGGGCATGGTCCTAGGGCTCAGGTCCTCCGAGAGAGAGAAAGAAAGAGAGAAAAAAAATCGGAAGTCTACAGTAATTACTCTGTATAGGGTTCTATGGTGTAATGGTTAGCACTCAGGACTCTGAATTCTGCGATCCGAGTTCAAATCTCGGTTGGACCTACCTTGATTTTGCAGTGACACACTCCTCCCTTGTCAACTTTAAAATAGTTGTGCGTGAAAGAAACAAGTGGGTGGGAGTCGATAAGCACTCTTGTTACGCACGAATGGCTAGCCTACAGTAAATGCATACTATGAGTGCCTGGTAGTTGATACCGTTTCTGGCCAGACAATATTTGATCTGTTTTTCCGGTGAACCAAGGACAGTCAAATCTGAACCCGTCACAGAGTATTGAGTACAGGGTTCTATGCTGTAAAGGTTATCACTCAGGACTCTGAATCCGAAAATCCGAGTTTAAATCTTGGACGATCCTACCATGTCAATTAATTTGCCTCGTGGAACTAGAATATAGCTGTCCAAATATTGTTGTCTCACACTAAGTTTTTTAATTGAAAACTTGCAGCCCCACAAAGAACTGAAAATGTTTCATATTTTGTTCACACTCATCACATCATTCGTGTTGGAAATATGTGGATTTCCAAGTGGATGCATGGTAGGGTAGCCCAGTTGATACCGTTTCTGGCCAGAAAATATTTTATCTGTTTTGCCGGTGAACCAAGGACAGTAAAATCTGAACCCGTCTCAGAGTATTGAGTACAGGGTTCAATGCTGTAAATGTTATCACTCAGGACTCTGAATCCTACAATCCGAGTTTAAATCTTGGACGATCCTACCATGTCAATTAATTTGCCTCGTGGAACTAGAATATAGCTGTCCAAATATTGTTGTCAGTTGAAAGTATTTGCAACACGTGAAGGAACGACAGTCCACTGTTGCTAATTAAACACAGATTTTTTTTTTTCAATTTCCATGTGGATTTAGAATATGGTTCTATGGTGTAATGGTTAGCACTCTGGACTTTGAATCCAGTGATCCGAGTTCAAATCTCGGTTGGACCTACCTTGATTTTGCAGTGACACACTCCTCCCTTGTCAACTTTAAAATAGTTGTGCGTGAAAGAAACAAGTGGGTGGGAGTCGATAAGCACTCTTGTTACGCACGAATGGCTAGCCTACAGTAAATGCATACTATGAGTGCCTGGTAGTTGATACCGTTTCTGGCCAGACAATATTTGATCTGTTTTTCCGGTGAACCAAGGACAGTCAAATCTGAACCCGTCACAGAGTATTGAGTACAGGGTTCTATGCTGTAAAGGTTATCACTCAGGACTCTGAATCCGAAAATCCGAGTTTAAATCTTGGACGATCCTACCATGTCAATTAATTTGCCTCGTGGAACTAGAATATAGCTGTCCAAATATTGTTGTCTCACACTAAGTTTTTTAATTGAAAACTTGCAGCCCCACAAAGAACTGAAAATGTTTCATATTTTGTTCACACTCATCACATCATTCGTGTTGGAAATATGTGGATTTCCAAGTGGATGCATGGTAGGGTAGCCCAGTTGATACCGTTTCTGGCCAGAAAATATTTTATCTGTTTTGCCGGTGAACCAAGGACAGTAAAATCTGAACCCGTCTCAGAGTATTGAGTACAGGGTTCAATGCTGTAAATGTTATCACTCAGGACTCTGAATCCTACAATCCGAGTTTAAATCTTGGACGATCCTACCATGTCAATTAATTTGCCTCGTGGAACTAGAATATAGCTGTCCAAATATTGTTGTCAGTTGAAAGTATTTGCAACACGTGAAGGAACGACAGTCCACTGTTGCTAATTAAACACAGATTTTTTTTTTTCAATTTCCATGTGGATTTAGAATATGGTTCTATGGTGTAATGGTTAGCACTCTGGACTTTGAATCCAGTGATCCGAGTTCAAATCTCGGTAGAACCTTCCTATTTTTTGTGCTGAATTATTCACATGGCCAAATAATAATCTCATAATCTGCTGTTTATCCGGTGTACAAATGACAGGAAAATCAGAAGTCTACAATAATTACTCTGTATAGGGTTCTATGGTGTAATGGTTAGCACTCAGGACTCTGAATCCTGCGATCCGAGTTCAAATCTCGGTAGGACCTTCCTTGATTTTGCAGTGACACACTCCTCCCCTGTCAACTTTAAAATAGTTGTGTGTGAAAGAAACAAATGGGTGGGAGTCGATAAGCACTCTTGTTACGCACGAATGGCTAGCCTACTGTAAATGCCTGGTAGTTGATACCGTTTCTGGCCAGACAATATTTTATCTGTTTTTCCGGTGAACCAAGGACAGTAAAATCTGAACCCGTCACAGAGTATTGAGTACAGGGTTCTATGCTGTAAAGGATATCACTCATGACTCTGAATCCTGCGATCCGAGTTTAAATCTTGGACGATCCTACCATGTCAATTAATTTGCCTCTTGGAACTAGAATATAGCTGTCCAAATATTGTTGTCAGTTGAAAGTATTTGCAACACGTGAAGGAACGACAGTCCGCTGTTGCTAATTAAACGCAGAATTATTTTTTTTTTCAATTTCCATGTGGATTTAGAATATGGTTCTATGGTGTAATGGTTAGCACTCTGGACTTTGAATCCAGTGATCCGAGTTCAAATCTCGGTAGAACCTTCCTATTTTTTGTGCTGAATTATTCACATGGCCAAACAATAATCTCATAATCTGCTGTTTATCGGGTGTACAAATGACATCAAAATCGGAAGTCTACAATAATTACTCTGTATAGGGTTCTATGGTGTAATGGTTAGCACTCAGGACTCTGAATCCTGCGATCCGAGTTCAAATCTCGGTAGGACCTACCTTGATTTTGCAGTGACACACTCCTCCCTTGTCAACTTTAAAATAGTTGTGCGTGAAAGAAACAAGTGGGTGGGAGTCGATAAGCACTCTTGTTACGCACGAATGGCTAGCCTACGGTAAATGCATACTATGAGTGCCTGGTAGTTGATACCGTTTCTGGCCAGACAATATTTGATCTGTTTTTCCGGTGAACCAACGACAGTAAAATCTGAACCCGTCACAGAGTATTGAGTACAGGGTTCTATGCTGTAAAGGATATCACTCAGGACTCTGAATCCTACAATCCAAGTTTAAATCTTGGACGATCCTACCATGTCAATTAATTTGCCTCGTGGAACTAGAATATAGCTGTCCAAATATTGTTGTCAGTTGAAAGTATTTGCAACACGTGAAGCAACGACAGTCCACTGTTGCTAATTAAACACAGATTTTTTTTTTTCAATTTCCATGTGGATTTAGAATATGGTTCTATGGTGTAATGGTTAGCACTCTGGACTTTGAATCCAGTGATCCGAGTTCAAATCTCGGTAGAACCTTCCTATTTTTTGTGCTGAATTATTCACATGGCCAAACAATAATCTCATAATCTGCTGTTTATCCGGTGTACAAATGACAGGAAAATCGGAAGTCTACAGTAGTTACTCTGTATAGGGTTCTATGGTGTAATGGTTAGCACTCAGGACTCTGAATCCTGCGATCCGAGTTCAAATCTCGGTAGGACCTACCTTGATTTTGCAGTGACACACTCCTCCCTTGTCAACTTTAAAATAGTTGTGCGTGAAAGAAACAAGTGGGTGGGAGTCGATAAGCACTCTTGTTACGCACGAATGGCTAGCCTACGGTAAATGCATACTATGAGTGCCTGGTAGTTGATACCGTTTCTGGCCAGACAATATTTGATCTGTTTTTCCGGTGAACCAAGGACAGTAAAATCTGAACCCGTCACAGAGTATTGAGTACAGGGTTCTATGCTGTAAAGGTTATCACTCAGGACTCTGAATCCGAAAATCCGAGTTTAAATCTTGGACGATCCTACCATGTCAATTAATTTGCCTCGTGGAACTCGAATATAGCTGTCCAAATATTGTTGTCAGTTGAAAGTATTTGCAACACGTGAAGGAACGACAGTCCACTGTTGATAATTAAACACAGATTTTTCTTTTTTCAATTTCCATATGGATTTAGAATATGGTTCTATGGTGTAATGGTTAGCACTCTGGACTTTGAATCCAGTGATCCGAGTTCAAATCTCGGTAGAACCTTCCTATTTTTTGTGCTGAATTATTCACATGGCCAACCAATAATCTCATAATCTGCTGTTTATCCGGTGTACAAATGACAGGAAAATCGGAGGTCTACAATAATTACTCTGTATAGGGTTCTATGGTGTAATGGTTAGCACTCAGGACTCTGAATCCTGCGATCTGAGTTCAAATCTCGGTAGGACCTACCGTGATTTTGCAGTGACACACTCCTCCCTTGTCAACTTTAAAATAATTGTGCGTGAAAGAAACAAGTGGGTGGGAGTCGATAAGCACTCTTGTTACGCACGAATGGCTAGCCTACGGTAAATGCATACTATGAGTGCCTGGTAGTTGATACCGTTTCTGGCCAGACAATATTTGATCTGTTTTTCCGGTGAACCAAGGACAGTAAAATCTGAACCCGTCACAGAGTATTGAGTACAGGGTTCTATGCTGTAAAGGATATCACTCAGGACTCTGAATCCTACAATCCGAGTTTAAATCTTGGACGATCCTACCATGTCAATTAATTTGCCTCGTGGAACTAGAATATAGCTGTCCAAATATTGTTGTCAGTTGAAAGTATTTGCAACACGTGAAGGAACGACAGTCCACTGTTGCTAATTAAACACAGATTTTTTTTTTGTATAGGGTTCTATGGTGTAATGGTTAGCACTCAGGACTCTGAATCCTGCGATCCGAGTTCAAATCTCGGTAGGACCTACCTTGATTTTGCAGTGACACACTCCTCCCTTGTCAACTTTAAAATAGTTGTGATTGAAAGAAACAAGTGGGTGGGAGTCGATAAGCACTCTTGTTACGCACGAATGGCTAGCCTACGGTAAATGCATACTATGAGTGCCTGGTAGTTGATACCGTTTCTGGCCAGACAATATTTGATCTGTTTTTCCGGTGAACCAAGGACAGTAAAATCTGAACCCGTCACAGAGTATTGAGTACAGGGTTCTATGCTGTAAAGGATATCACTCAGGACTCTGAATCCTACAATCCAAGTTTAAATCTGGGACGATCCTACCATGTCAATTAATTTGCCTCGTGGAACTAGAATATAGCTGTCCAAATATTGTTGTCAGTTGAAAGTATTTGCAACACGTGAAGGAACGACAGTCCACTGTTGCTAATTAAACGCAGAATTATTTTTTTTTTCAATTTCCATGTGGATTTAGAATATGGTTCTATGGTGTAATGGTTAGCACTCTGGACTTTGAATCCAGTGATCCGAGTTCAAATCTCGGTAGAACCTTCCTATTTTTTGTGCTGAATTATTCACATGGCCAACCAATAATCTCATAATCTGCTGTTTATCCGGTGTACAAATGACAGGAAAATCAGAAGTCTACAATAATTACTCTGTATAGGGTTCTATGGTGTAATGGTTAGCACTCAGGACTCTGAATCCTGCGATCCGAGTTCAAATCTCGGTAGGACCTACATTGATTTTGCAGTGACACACTCCTCCCTTGTCAACTTTAAAATAGTTGTGCGTGAAAGAAACAAGTGGGTGGGAGTCGATAAGCACTCTTGTTACGCACGAATGGCTAGCCTACGGTACATGCATACTATGAGTGCCTGGTAGTTGATACCGTTTCTGGCCAGACAATATTTGATCTGTTTTTCCGGTGAACCAAGGACAGTAAAATCTGAACCCGTCACAGAGTATTGAGTACAGGGTTCTATGCTGTGAAGGTTATCACTCAGGACTCTGAATCCTACAATCCAAGTTTAAATCTGGGACGATCCTACCATGTCAATTAATTTGCCTCGTGGAACTAGAATATAGCTGTCCAAATATTGTTGTCAGTTGAAAGTATTTGCAACACGTGAAGGAACGACAGTCCGCTGTTGCTAATTAAACGCAGAATTATTTTTTTTTTCAATTTCCATGTGGATTTAGAATATGGTTCTATGGTGTAATGGTTAGCACTCTGGACTTTGAATCCAGTGATCCGAGTTCAAATCTCGGTAGAACCTTCCTATTTTTTGTGCTGAATTATTCACATGGCCAAACAATAATCTCATAATCTGCTGTTTATCCGGTGTACAAATGACAGGAAAATCAGAAGTCTACAATAATTACTCTGTATAGGGTTCTATGGTGTAATGGTTAGCACTCAGGACTCTGAATCCTGCGATCCGAGTTCAAATCTCGGTAGGACCTACCTTGATTTTGCAGTGACACACTCCTCCCCTGTCAACTTTAAAATAGTTGTGTGTGAAAGAAACAAATGGGTGGGAGTCGATAAGCACTCTTGTTACGCACAAATGGCTAGCCTACGGTAAATGCATACTATGAGTGCCTGGTAGTTGATACCGTTTCTGGTCAGAGAATACTTTATCTGTTTTTCCGGTGAACCAAGGACAGTAAAATCTGAACCCGTCACAGAGTATTGAGTACAGGGTTCTATGCTGTAAAGGTTATCACTCAGGACTCTGAATCCTACAATCCGAGTTTAAATCTTGGACGATCCTACCATGTCAATTAATTTGCCTCGTGGAACTAGAATATAGCTGTCCAAATATTGTTGTCAGTTGAAAGTATTTGCAACACGTGAAGGAACGACAGTCCGCTGTTGCTAATTAAACACAGATTTTTTTTTTTCAATTTCCATGTGGATTTAGAATATGGTTCTATGGTGTAATGGTTAGCACTCTGGACTTTGAATCCAGTGATCCGAGTTCAAATCTCGGTAGAACCTTCCTATATTTTGTGCTGAATTATTCACATGGCCAACCAATAATCTCATAATCTGCTGTTTATCCGGTGTACAAATGACAGGAAAATCGGAAGTCTACAATAATTACTCTGTATAGGGTTCTATGGTGTAATGGTTAGCACTCAGGACTCTGAATCCTGCGATCCGAGTTCAAATCTCGGTAGGACCTTCCTTGATTTTGCAGTGACACACTCCTCCCCTGTCAACTTTAAAATAGTTGTGCGTGAAAGAAACAAGTGGGTGGGAGTCGATAAGCGCTCTTGTTACGCACGAATGGCTAGCCTACGGTACATGCATACTATGAGTGCCTGGTAGTTGATACCGTTTCTGGCCAGACAATATTTGATCTGTTTTTCCGGTGAACCAAGGACAGTAAAATCTGAACCCGTCACAGAGTATTGAGTACAGGGTTCTATGCTGTGAAGGTTATCACTCAGGACTCTGAATCCTACAATCCAAGTTTAAATCTTGGACGATCCTACCATGTCAATTAATTTGCCTCGTGGAACTAGAATATAGCTGTCCAAATATTGTTGTCAGTTGAAAGTATTTGCAACACGTGAAGGAACGACAGTCCGCTGTTGCTAATTAAACACAGATTTTTTTTTTTCAATTTCCATGTGGATTTAGAATATGGTTCTATGGTGTAATGGTTAGCACTCTGGACTTTGAATCCAGTGATCCGAGTTCAAATCTCGGTAGAACCTTCCTATTTTTTGTGCTGAATTATTCACATGGCCAAACAATAATCTCATAATCTGCTGTTTATCCGGTGTACAAATGACAGGAAAATCAGAAGTCTACAATAATTACTCTGTATAGGGTTCTATGGTGTAATGGTTAGCACTCAGGACTCTGAATCCTGCGATCCGAGTTCAAATCTCGGTAGGACCTTCCTTGATTTTGCAGTGACACACTCCTCCCCTGTCAACTTTAAAATAGTTGTGTGTGAAAGAAACAAATGGGTGGGAGTCGATAAGCACTCTTGTTACGCACGAATGGCTAGCCTACGGTAAATGCCTGGTAGTTGATACCGTTTCTGGCCAGACAATATTTTATCTGTTTTTCCGGTGAACCAAGGACAGTAAAATCTGAACCCGTCACAGAGTATTGAGTACAGGGTTCTATGCTGTAAAGGATATCACTCAGGACTCTGAATCCTGCGATCCGAGTTCAAATCTCGGTAGGACCTTCCTTGATTTTGCAGTGACACACTCCTCCCCTGTCAACTTTAAAATAGTTGTGCGTGAAAGAAACAAGTGGGTGGGAGTCGATAAGCGCTCTTGTTACGCACGAATGGCTAGCCTACGGTACATGCATACTATGAGTGCCTGGTAGTTGATACCGTTTCTGGCCAGACAATATTTGATCTGTTTTTCCGGTGAACCAAGGACAGTAAAATCTGAACCCGTCACAGAGTATTGAGTACAGGGTTCTATGCTGTGAAGGTTATCACTCAGGACTCTGAATCCTACAATCCAAGTTTAAATCTTGGACGATCCTACCATGTCAATTAATTTGCCTCGTGGAACTAGAATATAGCTGTCCAAATATTGTTGTCAGTTGAAAGTATTTGCAACACGTGAAGGAACGACAGTCCGCTGTTGCTAATTAAACACAGATTTTTTTTTTTCAATTTCCATGTGGATTTAGAATATGGTTCTATGGTGTAATGGTTAGCACTCTGGACTTTGAATCCAGTGATCCGAGTTCAAATCTCGGTAGAACCTTCCTATTTTTTGTGCTGAATTATTCACATGGCCAAACAATAATCTCATAATCTGCTGTTTATCCGGTGTACAAATGACAGGAAAATCAGAAGTCTACAATAATTACTCTGTATAGGGTTCTATGGTGTAATGGTTAGCACTCAGGACTCTGAATCCTGCGATCCGAGTTCAAATCTCGGTAGGACCTTCCTTGATTTTGCAGTGACACACTCCTCCCCTGTCAACTTTAAAATAGTTGTGTGTGAAAGAAACAAATGGGTGGGAGTCGATAAGCACTCTTGTTACGCACGAATGGCTAGCCTACGGTAAATGCCTGGTAGTTGATACCGTTTCTGGCCAGACAATATTTTATCTGTTTTTCCGGTGAACCAAGGACAGTAAAATCTGAACCCGTCACAGAGCATTGAGTACAGGGTTCTATGCTGTAAAGGATATCACTCAGGACTCTGAATCCTGCGATCCGAGTTCAAATCTCGGTAGTCGATAAGCACTCTTGTTACGCACGAATGGCTAGCCTACGGTAAATGCATACTATGAGTGCCTGATAGTTGATACCGTTTCTGGCCAGACAATATTTGATCTGTTTTTCCGGTGAACCAAGGACAGTAAAATCTGGACCCGTCACAGAGTATTGAGTACAGGGTTCTATGCTGTAAAGGTTATCACTCAGGACTCTGAATCCGAAAATCCGAGTTTAAATCTTGGACGATCCTACCATGTCAATTAATTTGCCTCGTGGAACTAGAATATAGCTGTCCAAATATTGTTGTCAGTTGAAAGTATTTGCAACACGTGAAGGAACGACAGTCCGCTGTTGCTAATTAAACGCAGAATTATTTTTTTTTCAATTTCCATGTGGATTTAGAATATGGTTCTATGGTGTAATGGTTAGCACTCTGGACTTTGAATCCAGTGATCCGAGTTCAAATCTCGGTAGAACCTTCCTATTTTTTGTGCTGAATTATTCACATGGCCAACCAATAATCTCATAATCTGCTGTTTATCCGGTGTACAAATGACATGAAAATCGGAAGTCTACAATAATTACTCTGTATAGGGTTCTATGGTGTAATGGTTAGCACTCAGGACTCTGAATCCTGCGATCCGAGTTCAAATCTCGGTAGGACCTACCTTGATTTTGCAGTGACACACTCCTCCCTTGTCAACTTTAAAATAGTTGTGAGTGAAAGAAACAAGTAGGTGGGAGTCGATAAGCACTCTTGTTACGCACGAATGGCTAGCCTACGGTAAATGCATACTATGAGTGCCTGGTAGTTGATACCGTTTCAAGCCTACCACTGTTGTGTCGTCCGCAAACTTGATGATTGAGTTGGAGGCGTGCGTGGCCACGTAGTCGTGGGTGAACAGGGAGTACAGGAGAGGGCTCAGAACGCACCCTTGTGGGGCCTCAGTGTTGAGGATCAGCGGGGAGGAGATGTTGTTGCCTACCCTCACCACCTGGGGGCGGCCCGTCAGGAAGTCCAGTACCCAGTTTCTGGTTAGGGAATGTTTTAATCGTTGCTATGGGAACGACATCTTCAACACACCGAATCAGCGTATTCGTCAATGTTGTTGTCTGACGCAATACGAAACATGTCCCAGTCCACGTGATGGAAGCAGTCTTGGAGTGTGGAGTCAGCTTGGTCGGACCAGCGTTGGACAGACCTCAGCGTGGGAGCCTCTTGTTTTTGCTTGGGGGGGGATATATACGGCTGTGATTATAATCGAAGAGAATTCTCTTGGTAGATAATGCGGTCTACATTTGATTGTGAGGAATTCTAAATCAGGTGAACAGAAGGATTTGAGTTCCTGTATGTTTCTTTCATCACACCATGTCACGTTAGTCATAAGGCATACGCCCCCGCCCCTCTTTTTACCAGAAATATGTTTTTTCCTGTCTGCGCTATGCGTGGAGAAACCTGTTGGCTGCACCGCTTCGGATAGCGTCTCTCCAGTAAGCCACGTTTCCGTGAAGCAAAGAACGTTACAGTCTCTGATGTCCCTCTGGAATGCTACCCTTGCTCGGATTTCATCAACCTTGTTGTCAAGAGACTGGACATTGGCAAGAAGAATGCTAGGGAATGGTGCACGGTGTGCCCGTCTCCGGAGTCTGACCAGAAGACCACCTCGTTTCCCTCTTTTTCGGAGTCGTTGTTACGCACAAATTGTTACGCACAAATGGCTAGCCTACGGTAAATGCATACTATGAGTGCCTGGTAGTTGATACCGTTTCTGGCCAGACAATATTTGATCTGTTTTTCCGGTGAACCAAGGACAGTAAAATCTGAACCCGTCACAGAGTATTGAGTACAGGGTTCTATGCTGTAAAGGTTATCACTCAGGACTCTGAATCCGAAAATCCGAGTTTAAATCTTGGACGATCCTACCATGTCAATTAATTTGCCTCGTGGAACTAGAATATAGCTGTCCAAATATTGTTGTCAGTTGAAAGTAAGCACTCTTGTTACGCACGAATGGCTAGCCTACGGTAAATGCATACTATGAGTGCCTGATAGTTGATACCGTTTCTGGCCAGACAATATTTGATCTGTTTTTCCGGTGAACCAAGGACAGTAAAATCTGGACCCGTCACAGAGTATTGAGTACAGGGTTCTATGCTGTAAAGGTTATCACTCAGGACTCTGAATCCGAAAATCCGAGTTTAAATCTTGGACGATCCTACCATGTCAATTAATTTGCCTCGTGGAACTAGAATATAGCTGTCCAAATATTGTTGTCAGTTGAAAGTATTTGCAACACGTGAAGGAACGACAGTCCGCTGTTGCTAATTAAACGCAGAATTATTTTTTTTTCAATTTCCATGTGGATTTAGAATATGGTTCTATGGTGTAATGGTTAGCACTCTGGACTTTGAATCCAGTGATCCGAGTTCAAATCTCGGTAGAACCTTCCTATTTTTTGTGCTGAATTATTCACATGGCCAACCAATAATCTCATAATCTGCTGTTTATCCGGTGTACAAATGACATGAAAATCGGAAGTCTACAATAATTACTCTGTATAGGGTTCTATGGTGTAATGGTTAGCACTCAGGACTCTGAATCCTGCGATCCGAGTTCAAATCTCGGTAGGACCTACCTTGATTTTGCAGTGACACACTCCTCCCTTGTCAACTTTAAAATAGTTGTGAGTGAAAGAAACAAGTAGGTGGGAGTCGATAAGCACTCTTGTTACGCACGAATGGCTAGCCTACGGTAAATGCATACTATGAGTGCCTGGTAGTTGATACCGTTTCAAGCCTACCACTGTTGTGTCGTCCGCAAACTTGATGATTGAGTTGGAGGCGTGCGTGGCCACGTAGTCGTGGGTGAACAGGGAGTACAGGAGAGGGCTCAGAACGCACCCTTGTGGGGCCTCAGTGTTGAGGATCAGCGGGGAGGAGATGTTGTTGCCTACCCTCACCACCTGGGGGCGGCCCGTCAGGAAGTCCAGTACCCAGTTTCTGGTTAGGGAATGTTTTAATCGTTGCTATGGGAACGACATCTTCAACACACCGAATCAGCGTATTCGTCAATGTTGTTGTCTGACGCAATACGAAACATGTCCCAGTCCACGTGATGGAAGCAGTCTTGGAGTGTGGAGTCAGCTTGGTCGGACCAGCGTTGGACAGACCTCAGCGTGGGAGCCTCTTGTTTTTGCTTGGGGGGGGATATATACGGCTGTGATTATAATCGAAGAGAATTCTCTTGGTAGATAATGCGGTCTACATTTGATTGTGAGGAATTCTAAATCAGGTGAACAGAAGGATTTGAGTTCCTGTATGTTTCTTTCATCACACCATGTCACGTTAGTCATAAGGCATACGCCCCCGCCCCTCTTTTTACCAGAAATATGTTTTTTCCTGTCTGCGCTATGCGTGGAGAAACCTGTTGGCTGCACCGCTTCGGATAGCGTCTCTCCAGTAAGCCACGTTTCCGTGAAGCAAAGAACGTTACAGTCTCTGATGTCCCTCTGGAATGCTACCCTTGCTCGGATTTCATCAACCTTGTTGTCAAGAGACTGGACATTGGCAAGAAGAATGCTAGGGAATGGTGCACGGTGTGCCCGTCTCCGGAGTCTGACCAGAAGACCGCCTCGTTTCCCTCTTTTTCGGAGTCGTTGTTACGCACAAATTGTTACGCACAAATGGCTAGCCTACGGTAAATGCATACTATGAGTGCCTGGTAGTTGATACCGTTTCTGGCCAGACAATATTTGATCTGTTTTTCCGGTGAACCAAGGACAGTAAAATCTGAACCCGTCACAGAGTATTGAGTACAGGGTTCTATGCTGTAAAGGTTATCACTCAGGACTCTGAATCCGAAAATCCGAGTTTAAATCTTGGACGATCCTACCATGTCAATTAATTTGCCTCGTGGAACTAGAATATAGCTGTCCAAATATTGTTGTCAGTTGAAAGTAATCTCATAATCTGCTGTTTATCCGGTGTACAAATGACATGAAAATCGGAAGTCTACAATAATTACTCTGTATAGGGTTCTATGGTGTAATGGTTAGCACTCAGGACTCTGAATCCTGTGATCCGAGTTCAAATCTCGGTAGGACCTACCTAGATTTTGCAGTGACACACTCCTCCCTTGTCAACTTTAAAATAGTTGTGCGTGAAAGAAACAAGTGGGTGGGAGTCAATAAGCACTCTTGTTACGCACGAATGGCTAGCCTACGGTAAATGCATACTATGAGTGCCTGGTAGTTGATACTGGTCAGACAATATTTTATCTGTTTTTCCGGTGAACCAAGGACAGTAAAATCTGAACCCGTCACAGAGTATTGAGTACAGGGTTCTATGCTGTAAAGGTTATCACTCAGGACTCTGAATCCTACAATCCGAGTTTAAATCTTGGACGATCCTACCATGTCAATTAATTTGCCTCGTGGAACTAGAATATAGCTGTCCAAATATTGTTGTCAGTTGAAAGTATTTGCAACACGTGAAGGAACAATAATCTCATAATCTGCTGTTTATCCGGTGTACAAATGACATGAAAATCGGAAGTCTACAATAATTACTCTGAATAGGGTTCTATGGTGTAATGGTTAGCACTCAGGACTCTGAATCCTGCGATCCGAGTTCAAATCTCGGTAGGACCTACCTACCTTGATTTTGCAGTGACACACTCCTCCCTTGTCAACTTTAAAATAGTTGTGTGTGAAAGAAACAAGTGGGTGGGAGTCAATAAGCACTCTTGTTACGCACGAATGGCTAGCCTACGGTAAATGCATACTATGAGTGCCTGGTAGTTGATACCGTTTCTGGCCAGACAATATTTGATCTGTTTTTCCGGTGAACCAAGGACAGTAAAATCTGAACCCGTCACAGAGTATTGAGTACAGGGTTCTATGCTGTAAAGGATATCACTCAGGACTCTGAATCCTACAATCCAAGTTTAAATCTTGGACGATCCTACCATGTCAATTAATTTGCCTCGTGGAACTAGAATATAGCTGTCCAAATATTGTTGTCAGTTGAAAGTATTTGCAACACGTGAAGGAACAACAGTCCACTGTTGCTAATTAAACACAGATTTTTTTTTTTCAATTTCCATGTGGATTTAGAATATGGTTCTATGGTGTAATGATTAGCACTCTGGACTTTGAATCCAGTGATCCGAGTTCAAATCTCGGTAGAACCTTCCTATTTTTTGTGCTGAATTATTCACATGGCCAACCAATAATCTCATAATCTGCTGTTTATCCGGTGTACAAATGACATGAAAATCGGAAGTCTACAATAATTACTCTGTATAGGGTTCTATGGTGTAATGGTTAGCACTCAGGACTCTGAATCCTGCGATCCGAGTTCAAATCTCGGTAGGACCTACCTTGATTTTGCAGTGACACACTCCTCCCTTGTCAACTTTAAAATAGTTGTGCTTGAAAGAAACAAGTGGGTGGGAGTCGATAAGCACTCTTTTTACGCACGAATGGCTAGCCTACGGTAAATGCATACTATGAGTGCCTGGTAGTTGATACCGTTTCTGGCCAGACAATATTTGATCTGTTTTTCCGGTGAACCAAGGACAGTAAAATCTGAACCCGTCACAGAGTATTGAGTACAGGGTTCTATGCTGTAAAGGTTATCACTCAGGACTCTGAATCCGAAAATCCGAGTTTAAATCTTGGACGATCCTACCATGTCAATTAATTTGCCTCGTGGAACTAGAATATAGCTGTCCAAATATTGTTGTCAGTTGAAAGTATTTGCAACACGTGAAGGAACGACAGTCCGCTGTTGCTAATTAAACGCAGAATTATTTTTTTTTCAATTTCCATGTGGATTTAGAATATGGTTCTATGGTGTAATGGTTAGCACTCTGGACTTTGAATCCAGTGATCCGAGTTCAAATCTCGGTAGAACCTTTCTATTTTTTGTGCTGAATTATTCACATGGCCAACCAATAATCTCATAATCTGCTGTTTATCCGGTGTACAAATGACATGAAAATCGGAAGTCTACAATAATTACTCTGTATAGGGTTCTATGGTGTAATGGTTAGCACTCAGGACTCTGAATCCTGCGATCCGAGTTCAAATCTCGGTAGGACCTACCTTGATTTTGCAGTGACACACTCCTCCCTTGTCAACTTTAAAATAGTTGTGTGTGAAAGAAACAAGTGGGTGGGAGTCGAAGAGCAGTCTTTGGTAATCACGAATTGCAGCATTCAGGAAATGCTACATTACACCATAGAAACATAATCAAAATTAATTTGGGTATTGTACAGAAAAGTGAGTGCAACCATATCACCTGGAAGACCATTTACCGAAGTCAAGCCCTTAATAAGTTGTTACTGCTATGTGGTACTGTGTGGTTCTATGGTGTAATGGTTAGCACTCAGGACTCTGAATCCTGCGATCCGAGTTCAAATCTCGGTAGGACCTGTCTGGTTTTTGCGATTAATTTGAGTCTTCTGCGAGGGTCATTCCTTCCATATTTTTATCCTATTGAGCCGGTGTCGGAACGACATTCCCCTTTTTCTGACAAGAGCTTTCATACCAAGGGTGAGGTGGTGGAGACTGAAATAATACGAACCCACAAGAACCCACAAGAAATTCCTACTATTAAGGTAATATGGTAAGTTAATAGTAGTCCACTACTCGCTACTCCAAATACATACATACCTTCAAAAACAGCATCGTTAATTGTGTTAGAAATATGTAAATGTTCACCCATTACCAAGGCCGGTTAGCTCAGTTGGTTAGAGCGTCGTGCTAATAACGCGAAGGTCGCGGGTTCGATACCCGTACTGGCCAAGGTATTTATTTTTTTCTTGAGTTGTACCATGAGCATTCAAAACACGTGTCTCCTGTAAACTGGCGTCCTTCAACACGGAATCTGAACTCAAACATGTAAAATTCGGAGCGCTTTTCTTCCTTTAAAATCGTGAGTTTGTTTATATTCCCTGGTTTAACACGGCGACGTAACTTTTCAAAGCCAGTTCCTAATTCCTTGCGATTAATGCGCAAACAACACCGCCATATTTAATTTAAAATGTAATTTCAGTCCATACTGCCACATCGGGTTCTATGGTGTAATGGTTAGCACTCAGGACTCTGAATCCTGCGATCCGAGTTCAAATCTCGGTAGGACCTGCCTGTCTTTTGCGGCTGATTCGGTATCATTCAATCTGTTGTCAATGTCAATGTATTCCTAAACATTTAACACAAAATACTCAGTCTTAACAAACATTTTTCCATTCATTTTAGTTAAATCTGCCTTTTATAGTGTAACGCACTCCTAGAGCCTCCTTTGTTATCTGCCACATCAAATAAAGCTCATACATATATGGAGCATTTTTTTTAAAATTGACATTGTCTCCATTTTGTTTACAGTGTAAAAAGGTATTTATTTATAAACTGTGTGGTTCAAGCCATGAATACTGATTGGCTGACACAACATTTGTTTTTCCTGCTCTAATTAAGCTGGTAACCAGTTTTTAATAGCAATAAGGCACCTCAGGGGTTTGTGGCCAATATACCACAGCTAATGGCTGTATTTGGGCACTCCACAATGCGTCTGTACCGGTACCCCTGAATACAGCCTCCACATTGACTCTGTACCAGTACCCCCTGTATATAGCCTCCACATTGACTCTGTACCAGTACCCCCTGTATATAGCCTATAAACAATACATCTACTGTATGCTTCAGGCCTAATAAACAATACATTTACTGTATGCTTCAGGTGGTGCCTAATAAACAATACATCTACTGTATGCTTCAGGCCTAATAAACAACACATCTACTGTATGCTTCAGGTGGTGCCTAATAAACAATACATCTACTGTATGCTTCAGGCCTAATAAACAATACATTTACTGTATGCTTCAGGTGGTGCCTAATAAACAAGACATCTACTGTATGCTTCAGGTGGTGCCTAATAAACAATACATCTACTGTATGCTTCAGGTGGTGCCTAATAAACAATACATCTACTGTATGCTTCAGGTGGTGCCTAATAAACAATACATCTACTGTATGCTTCAGGTGGTGCCTAATAAACAATACATTTACTGTATGCTTCAGGCCTAATAAACAATACATCTACTGTATGCTTCAGGTGGTGCCAAATAAACAATACATCTACTGTATGCTTCAGGCCTAATAAACAATACATCTACTGTATGCTTCAGGTGGTGCCTAATAAACAATACATCTACTGTATGCTTCAGGTGGTGCCTAATAAACAATACATCTACTGTATGCTTCAGGTGGTGCCTAATAAACAATACATCTACTGTATGCTTCAGGTGGTGCCTAATAAACAATACATCTACTGTATGCTTCAGGTGGTGCCTAATAAACAATACATCTACTGTATGCTTCAGGTGGTGCCTAATAAACAATACATCTACTGTATGCTTCAGGCCTAATAAACAATACATTTACTGTATGCTTCAGGTGGTGCCTAATAAACAATACATCTACTGTATGCTTCAGGTGGTGCCTAATAAACAATACATCTACTGTATGCTTCAGGCCTAATAAACAATACATCTACTGTATGCTTCAGGCCTAATAAACAATACATTTACTGTATGCTTCAGGTGGTGCCTAATAAACAATACATTTACTGTATGCTTCAGGCCTAATAAACAATACATCTACTGTATGCTTCAGGTGGTGCCTAATAAACAATACATCTACTGTATGCTTCAGGTGGTGCCTAATAAACAAGACATCTACTGTATGCTTCAGGTGGTGCCTAATAAACAATACATCTACTGTATGCTTCAGGCCTAATAAACAATACATTTACTGTATGCTTCAGGTGGTGCCTAATAAACAAGACATCTACTGTATGCTTCAGGTGGTGCCTAATAAACAAGACATCTACTGTATGCTTCAGGTGGTGCCTAATAAACAATACATCTACTGTATGCTTCAGGCCTAATAAACAAGACATCTACTGTATGCTTCAGGTGGTGCCTAATAAACAAGACATCTACTGTATGCTTCAGGCCTAATAAACAATACATCTACTGTATGCTTCAGGTGGTGCCTAATAAACAATACATCTACTGTATGCTTCAGGTGGTGCCTAATAAACAACACATCTACTGTATGCTTCAGGTGGTGCCTAATAAACAAGACATCTACTGTATGCTTCAGGCCTAATAAACAATACATCTACTGTATGCTTCAGGTGGTGCCTAATAAACAATACATCTACTGTATGCTTCAGGTGGTGCCTAATAAACAATACATCTACTGTATGCTTCAGGTGGTGCCTAATAAACAATACATCTACTGTATGCTTCAGGCCTAATAAACAATACATTTACTGTATGCTTCAGGTGGTGCCTAATAAACAATACATCTACTGTATGCTTCAGGCCTAATAAACAATACATCTACTGTATGCTTCAGGCCTAATAAACAATACATCTACTGTATGCTTCAGGCCTAATAAACAATACATTTACTGTATGCTTCAGGTGGTGCCTAATAAACAATACATCTACTGTATGCTTCAGGCCTAATAAACAATACATCTACTGTATGCTTCAGGCCTAATAAACAATACATTTACTGTATGCTTCAGGTGGTGCCTAATAAACAATACATCTACTGTATGCTTCAGGTGGTGCCTAATAAACACTACATCTACTGTATGCTTCAGGCCTAATAAACAATACATTTACTGCAAGGTTCCCCAACTGGCTGAATTTGACCCGCGGGTGGTTTTATTAGGGCCCTCATTTTCTGAACCAAAAAAACTAAATATTTTTTCATGATTGGAGACAGACTGTAAAAAGACCAGGAAAACATCTTAGAAATGATTTTAATTTAGGAAATCTGTTCCCAAGTTCTCTCACACATAACAGAGAGACAATTGTTTGTATACAAATGTAAGCACGGTTTGAAATGATTGTTTTAGTCATATATTTTGTGGCTTCTTGTGGTCAATTTCCAGTCTACTATTTATTTCTATTTATGTTCCATCCGCTCAAGAAAAAAACAAGATATTTCACTTCCTCTTCCTCTTCTTCTTCTGCTGCTGCTTGGCGGCTACTGCCCCCTCTTCTTCTTCTTCTTCTTCTGCTGCTTGGAGGCTACTGCCCCCTCTTCTTCTGCTGCTGCTTGGAGGCTACTGCCCCCTCTTCTTCTTCTTCTGCTGCTTGGAGGCTACTGCCCCCTCTTCTTCTTCTTCTTCTTCTGCTGCTTGGAGGCTACTGCCCCCTCTTCTTCTTCTGCTGCTTGGAGGCTACTGCCCCCTCTTCTTCTTCTTCTTCTTCTGCTGCTGCTGCTGCTGCTGCTTGGAGGCTACTGCCCCCTGTTGGTTAGAGATGGAGGCCTTCTCCCTGAGAGAGAACAAAGTCTGATACATTTCTTCCTCAAAGTAAGCACAACTTCAATTGTAAAAAGGTTATTGTTTTCATGATTATAATAATGTATAATATACACATGAAATGAGCATCACTATATCTGGTTCTCAGTAGATCAGAAGGATGTTCTGTTGTTGTTGTTGTTATAGAAAGAACCCAACCTTACACTACAACTTGAATGGTTTGCATTTACAACAGCAATGAGACGATGTGCTTGTGGGTGTAACCCCCCCCAAAAATAAATCCATCTGAAAGTGAAGGTGTCATTTCCATGGTACTTGTTCCTCCAAAGAGGAACTCTGGAGTGCTGTCAGAGTGACCATCGGGTTCTTGGTCACCTCCCAGACCAAGGCCCTTCTCCCCCGATTGCTCAGTTTGGCCAGGCGGCCAGCTCTAGGAAGAGTCTTGGTGGTTGCAAACTTCTTCCATTTAAGAATGAGGAGGCCACTGTGTTCTTGGGGACCTTCAATGCTTTAGAAATGTTTTGGTACCCTTCCCCAGATCTGTGCCTCGACACAATCTTGGTCTCGGAGCTCTCAGGACAATTCCTTCGAAACTCATGGCTTGGTTTTTTTTCCTTTCCAGTACACAACACACTGACGTCACGGACAGATGCACACGACTCTCGTCTGCAGTAAGAAAATCATGCCCATCTGCACCCATTCAACAGTCTAAGACTTGCGCTTTTATTACTTCTAAACAAAAATATGTTTTTTGGGGGGGTTCCCTTACGCTTACAGTGATGTTTTGATTCTCGCTTGAACAGATTATATTTGGTTGTGATCTTTGCAACAAACAAAAAAAATACTATTTTCTACGGAGCAGTTGTCAGCTAGAATGCTAACCCTCATTGACATAGGCTGTAGCAAAAGCTATCCAAAGAGCCATTTTACTGGTTGAAGAGTTAAAAAAAAAAAGTATAATGCAGTTGATTTGCTATGATGACACAAACTTTATATTAAGAAGGACATACGTACAAGCCGTAAAATCCAATTATAATAGACATGTACTGTCAAATCCACTCATAAGCAACATGTAAACAGAGGCATTTTTTTGGGCTGCCGTCACCAACTTGCGCTGTTCTATAAGAACTCCCTGGTGTTCTGCCACCAACTTGCGCTGTTCTATAAGAACTCCCTGGTGTTCTGTCACCAACTTGCGCTGTTCTATAAGAACTCCCTGGTGTTCTGCCACCAACTTGCTGCCGTTCTAGAAGAACTCCCTGGTGTTCTGCCACCAACTTGCAGCCGTTCTAGAAGAACTCCCTGGTGTTCTGCCACCAACTTGCTGCTGTTCTAGAAGAACTCCCTGGTGTTCTGCCACCAACTTGCTGCTGTTCTAGAAGAACTCCCTGGTGTTCTGCCACCAACTTGCTGCTGTTCTAGAAGAACTCACTGGTGTTCTGCCACCAACTTGCTGCTGTTCTAGAAGAACTCCCTGGTGTTCTGCCACCAACTTGCTTCCGTTCTATAAGAACTCCCTGGTGTTCTGCCACCAACTTGCGCGCGTCGCCCTCGTGAGGCAATGCTTGGGAGACACAGAAAGGGGTTCTATAGAACCCAGAAGAAAAAATATATAAAAGTGCCACTTACTTTGTTGTTACCTGGTTCAAGATGACAACATCCTCCTCCTCGCTGTCACTGTCTGAGATGACCACCACGTCACCTAGGAAACACAATCACACAATAAGATGAGGTGTACTTTATTGATCGTTAAACTTAAAAGAACAGAAAATTATCTTTATGCTCACAAACCAAACCTCCAACCCTCCAGAAGGTCAGGCGGGGTGTTACCCGGGTGGTGAGTGAGGGATGGGTCAGGCGTAGAGGGGTGTTACCCGGGTGGTGAGTGAGGGATGGGTCAGGCGTAGAGGGGTGTTACCCGGGTGGTGAGTGAGGGATGGGTCAGGCGTAGAGGGGTGTTACCCGGGTGGTGAGTGAGGGATGGGTCAGTCGTAGAGGGGTGTTACCCGGGTGGCGAGTGAGGGATGGGTCAGTCGTAGAGGGGTGTTACCCGGGTGGTGAGTGAGGGATGGGTCAGGCGTAGAGGGGTGTTACCCGGGTGGTGAGTGAGGGATGGGTCAGGCGTAGAGGGGTGTTACCCGGGTGGTGAGTGAGGGATGGGTCAGGCGTAGAGGGGTGTTACCCGGGTGGTGAGTGAGGGATGGGTCAGGCGTAGAGGGGTGTTACCCAGGTGGTGAGTGAGGGATGGGTCAGGCGTAGAGGGGTGTTACCCGGGTGGTGAGTGAGGGATGGGTCAGTCGTAGAGGGGTGTTACCCGGGTGGTGAGTGAGGGATGGGTCAGGCGTAGAGGGGTGTTACCCGGGTAGTGAGTGAGGGATGGGTCAGGCGTAGAGGGGTGTTACCCGGGTAGTGAGTGAGGGATGGGTCAGTCGTAGAGGGGTGTTACCCGGGTAGTGAGTGAGGGATGGGTCAGGCGTAGAGGGGTGTTACCCGGGTGGTGAGTGAGGGATGGCTCAGGCGTAGAGGGGTGTTACCCGGGTGGTGAGTGAGGGATGGGTCAGGCGTAGAGGGGTGTTACCCGGGTGCTGAGTGAGGGATGGATCAGGCGTAGAGGGATGTTACCCGGGTGGTGAGTGAGGGATGGATCAGGCGTAGAGGGGTGTTACCCGGGTGGTGAGTGAGGGATGGGTCAGGCGTAGAGGGGTGTTACCCGGGTGGTGAGTGAGGGATGGGGTCAGGCGTAGAGGGGTGTTACCCGGGTGGTGAGTGAGGGATGGGTCAGGCGTAGAGGGGTGTTACCCAGGTGGTGAGTGAGGGATGGGTCAGGCGTAGAGGGGTGTTACCCGGGTGGTGAGTGAGGGATGGGTCTGGCGTAGAGGGGTGTTACCCGGGTGGTGAGTGAGGGATGGGTCAGGCGTAGAGGGGTGTTCCCCGGGTGGTGAGTGAGGGATGGGTCAGGCGTAGAGGGGTGTTACCTGGGTGGTGAGTGAGGGATGGGTCAGGCGTAGAGGGGTGTTACCCGGGTGGTGAGTGAGGGATGGGTCAGGCGTAGCTCAGCGCCCCTGGAGCGATTGATTCATTTTTGTAGCCTGGTTCCAGATCATTCTGTGCCGTCTTGCCAACTATGACCATGGAAGACGGCACAAACAGATCTGGGACCAGGCGAGTCAGTTTCACTCACCCAAGGAAAACAAACAAATAGTTACCTCTCCCCTTCTCCTCATGTCCCTCTTCCAACTCCATCTTCAACTCCACCGTCTCATCTTCCTCCTCCTCCTCCTCCTCCTCCTCTTCCTTCAGACCCCAGGAGTTCTCTAGCCCCTCCCCCACCTGGCCTGTACCTGGCGCAGTTAACACTGGAGAGGGAACGCTGTCCCGCGGTTGGTTAAGGACTAGAGTCTAGAGTAAACCATGGATCAGTAGCATTGAGAAAACAGACAAGAGGACAGGCACACCAAGTCACTCGCTCACTAACTCACTCGCCCACAAACAATGACCTTCCCCCTTTGAGAAAATCTTCTACTACAAATGTATTCAGAGTAACTTCAAGACTTTCTTTGAAGGGATACGTTTGGGGTGGGACCTCAGCTCTCTGGACGATCTCATTGGCCTTCTCCTTGACGTCACTCATTTCCACAGGTGACACGTCTGTTTTCAGCGCTGTGATTCGCTCCTGGGGCAACGACTCTGCGAAGCCAAACTTACCCCCAGTTTTTCTGAAATAACCGATATTCAAAAAGAGAACTTTATTGGAATCCAAAAATGAAATGACGCCAAAGTAGCAACACCAGAGAGGTTTATATAAACGGGTTTCCACTCGATAGCACAGCCACAAAGTCAAAATGAACGCTAACGAGACCAAGTTGACGTGACCCACCTGGCTTTCTTGTCGTTCTCCAAGGCTTTGTTGATTAGCTCTGTGATCTCGGACACTTTGACACTAGCGATCTTACTGCACCTGAGGACCTGTACAAACACATCATGCTTTAGAGATACAATTCACAGTGAAGTAGCTAGAGTATGCTCGTATCCATCCTCAATATTATCAGCCCCCTGGCCTACCAAAGCCATGGTTATGATATCTAGACAAGTGTTTAGCATGCTGATTTGAGCGTAGAAAGTGTTGTTGTGGTCGTGGGTTGGCATCCCAGGTCTGCATTAGCTCCCCAGTACCCGCCTGGTCTTTTGAGCAGCTGACTATCTCTATGGCTCCCCAGTATCCGCCTGGTCTTTTGAGCAGCTGACTGTATCTCTATGGCTCCCCAGTACCCGCCTGGTCTTTTGAGCAGCTGACTGTATCTCTATGGCCCCCCAGTACCCGCCTGGTCTTTTGAGAAGCTGACTGTATCTCTATGGCTCCCCAGTACCCGCCTGGTCTTTTGAGCAGCTGACTGTATCTCTATGGCTCCCCAGTACCCGCCTGGTCTTTGAGCAGCTGACTGTATCTCTATGGCTCCCCAGTACCCGCCTGGTCTTTTCAGCAACTGACTGTATCTCTATGGCCCCCCCAGTACCCGCCTGGTCTTTGAGCAGCATGATGCCTCCACTAGACTGGATGGAGCAGATCTCTCTGTGTTTGTTCATGGCTATCATCAGCAGGCCGTCCATCACACGCTCCTCACGCTCACACGGGTCAACCAACAGGTAGGTCCTGGAGCAGAGGGAGAGGGGTAGGAGAGGGGATATGAGATAGGACATAGAGAACAGTGGAGAGAAGGAGAACAGGACAGGAAAGGGAAGAGAGGCAGGAAAGGGAAGAGAGGCAGAGAGAGAACTGCAATGGCAGCCATCACTGTCTGATAGTGATATCAAACAGACAGGTGATCTTATATAACAGGGACCTACCCTTGTTGGAAGAAGGAGAAACTGACACAGATGGGCATGTGGTAGATGCTGAGGGGAATGGGGTCTCTCTCCTCTGTACTGTACTGTGGAACAGACACATGAAGGGTTAAATCATTATAAATTGGGGTTGTGTTCATTAGGGCATGCAACAGGTGACATTTTTAAAACCTTTTGCAACGTGTGACAAAAATGAGTGTGTCTTATTAGACAAATCCAGGTGGTCCTTCCCTGCTTGTCAGTTTGGTTCCTAATTAACACTACCCAGGGGTGTAATCAATGTCAAAGATTGTTGCCATGGCATTAGTTGTCGATAGCATCACCCCACCCCTCTCCTCACCACAGTGACTTCCTCTCCCTGGATGCCCACATCGGGCCGTCTGAAGTGACAGAGGGCCGCGATGGCAGCAATGCTGGCAGCGTCCATTAGGTTACCATCGTGGTTCAGCAAGTGGACGTCCACCCTAATCTGCCACACCTGGAGATACACAGACACACTAATTACACAGACATTATTCTGTACCACACCTGGAGATACACAGACACACTAATTACACAGACATCGATCTGTACCACATCTGGAGACATAAACAGGTAGATATAGAGATAGATATGTACCACATCTGGAGAGATAAACAGGTAGATAGGCAGTATAGATCTGTACCACACCTGGAGATACAGACACACTAATTACACAGACATCGATCTGTACCACATCTGGAGAAATAGACAGGTAGATAGACATTATAGATCTGTAGCACACCTGGAGAAATAGACAGGTAGATAGGCATTATAGATCTGTACCACACCTGGAGAAATAGACAGGTAGATAGGCATTATAGATCTGTACCACACCTGGAGAAATAGACAGGTAGATAGGCATTATAGATCTGTACCACACCTGCAGAAATAGACAGGTAGATAGGCATTATACCTTGGAAGACCAGTAGATATACACTGAGTGTACAAAACATTAAAAACACCTTCCAAATATTGAGTTCCTGTCAATTCAGGAATTAAACTGATATAAAAATTATCTTCAATGCTTTTCAATGGAGAACATTTCAAATTGGAATTTGGTTTACTTCCTGAATTGACTGGAATTTAAACCCAATTTGGGGACTTTCGTTCACAGCCTTCATGCCAAACTTCAGGTGTGTGTGTGTGTGTGTGTTTGTGCGTACCTTCTCTCCAGACACCACACACAGAGACTCTGTGTCTATACACTTGGAGTTCCTGAGGCATCTCTCCAGCTGTCTGTTCAGCTTCACCAACAGCTCTGACTGCCTAGAGATAGAGAGAGATCAAGAAGGGGGAAGGACAACCACGCAGATACATTTTTTTCAGTGATCGTTTTTCAGATGCAATTTACACTATAGCCTTATGAAGTAAAAACATAGTAGGACTCGTACCTGCCCATCTCAAATGCTGGAGAAGCCATGGGAGACAGCTCAATGTTGAAGAAAATGAGTCCTTCATTCGGTCGGTTCTCTTTCGGAGTAATGAGCTCACAGGACACCTGGGCCATGATCCTGGAGGTTAGGAACACACCATTTTTGTATTTTTTTATTTAACCAGACAAGTCGGTTAAGAACAAATTCTTATTTACAATGACGGCCTACCCCGGCCAGATACAGCCTGGATTCAAACCAGGGACTTGCACTGAGATGCAGTGCCTTTGACTGCTGCGCCACTCAGGAGCCCAAACGTACAAAGTTAATCTCAAACCGCCCCTAGCACTGTCACCTAGCCCCTACCACTGTCACCTAGCCCTAGCCCCTACCACTGTCACCTAGCCCTAGCCCCTACCACTGTAACCTAGCCCTAGCCCCTACCACCTACCACTGTCACCTAGCCCCTACCACTGTAACCTAGCCCCTACCCCCTAGCCCCTACCACTGTCACCTAGCCCCTAGCCCCTACCACTGTCACCTAGCCCCTACAAACTGTCACCTAGCCCCTACCACTGTCACCTAGCCCCTACCACCGTCACCTAGCCCCTACCACCGTCACCTAGCCCCTACCACTGTCAACTAGCCCCTACCACTGTAACCTAGCCCCTACCCCCTAGCCCCTACCACTGTCACCTAGCCCCTACCACTGTCACCTAGCCCCTACCACTGTCACCTAGCCCCTACCACTGTCACCTAGCCCCTACCACCGTCACCTAGCCCCTACCACCGTCAACTAGCCCCTACCACCTAGCCCCCCCCCCCCCCCCCCCCCTCCTAATGCCATACTCGTATCCAGTCCTTTCAGATGTATGAAAACGTAGTGCAAAAGCCTGCCATGTTAGTAGCAAGAAAGCCAACCCAAGTGCATTTGGCTTTGCCTGGTGCACCCGTCATCTACATTTTTAGCAGTAAGCCTTGGGTCTTCTCAACGATCCGCTTTAGATAGGCCAGTAGTTTTGGTTGAGAGCCACTGCTCAACTGTCATTTATTTGCCTTCAAAAGGCAGGAACACTCGCCTCGTCTTCCCCAGGTCAACAAAGCAGCATCCATAATCTGTCCCGAACGAGATCTTGATGCTCCTGTAGTCATAGGTCTGTCTCCCATCCAAGCGCTGCAGGTACACATTATTGAGCGAGATTATGTAACGTAAATATTTATAGCTAGTATAGCAACGATGCATCGAAAGATAATTAGCTAGCTAGCTAGGTAGCTCAAGTTTACAACAGGTTATGTACAATGACCCAGAACTCTAACAAACTCTGTAACGTTGGTAGATAGAGATAGACACTGTACAATATTTTAGTTCGGGTTCCCACATCTAAATTGGCCATTTATGTCAGCTAACTAGCATATCTGGCTATCTCAGCTAGCACGTTTCATTCACATGCAAGCATACACAAATTGCATTAGCTACCTTTTTTTCTTGAATAGCTTTGAGTAAAAAGTCCCGCTCGCAGTTTGATAACGGCGTATCTCTCATGTTGGCTGTCTATGAATTGTATATTGCTATGCCGGTGTGGTTTTTTTTGTTAACATGTGTTCACGTTTCAACAATCGTCAACATTCATGAACTCTGCTCCGGAAGAGCAACAGAGAAGTTATCACAATAAAAGTAATCAAAATGAGGTATATTTGCTCAAGTGTATTGCACTATTCTTCAAATTGTAGCAACCATCCACAATGTATTTCTAAAGTCATAATTATTTAAATAAAATAAGAATTAAAATAATAATACATGTTGGATGTTTATCCAATAACTTGCATTAATTGTC
Source organism: Oncorhynchus mykiss (assembly GCF_057628025.1). Classification (NCBI taxonomy): domain Eukaryota; kingdom Metazoa; phylum Chordata; class Actinopteri; order Salmoniformes; family Salmonidae; genus Oncorhynchus; species Oncorhynchus mykiss. The sequence continues at coordinate 80,309,592 of NC_143031.1, read as the reverse complement.
TACTTTTGGACAAATCTCTTTCTGCATGGATTTATCTCATAAGATAACGGACACAAGCTAATTATTTCATAACATTTAAATGACAAATATCTAAACTGTTATGCATTGAGGGAGAGGGGGGATGTACATAGAAAGATAGATCGAAAATTAGTCTGTTATTACAAGGCAGAGCACTTTTATTTTGAAATGGGCACTCCAATGGCGTTCTCTGGTTCAGGCATGCGCAGTGAGCAGAAGTCTCTTCCCGTCATCGCCGTTCGAGGGTCTCCACGGTGATCCGTCCATCCCGCTCCTCCAGGCCTCGGTACCCGCGGTTTTACTCCAACTGGGTCGAACGCAGTGAAAATAAAGTTGTTTGAGGATATTGGCGTAGAAAACATCACAAGACTTGGAATATAATTTTTTTTCTCCCTTCCCCAACTGCACAAGGTTTGTTTGCTTAATATTTATCTAGTTAGCTACACTCATTCATTCTTCCCTGACAACTGCAACACAACATGTTGTTAGTTTAGCATAGCCATTAGCTGGCTAAACTTAGCTTTCTAACTTGGTGCATTTTTCTCAGACAGGCCGTTTACTCAAAATGTGAATATGTTTACATTTTGACACGTTAGGCTTTATGAATATGTCTGAAATGTCGCAGCATTTAGTAACCACATAGCTAGCTATTGATAACGCTCTGCTAGCCCGCTAATTCGCGCCACACACGGACCGGGGTTGCAGGAGATAACAAGGGACGTCCGGTGAACTGTCGCGAAAAACGTTGGTTAACTGACGTTACCTAGTTCGTTATTTAGCTTGTGCAGTAACGTAAGCTAATGCCAAATATAGCCGACATTCCACATAACTTATATATATATATATATATATCTGAAATAACTTGCTTCCTATAAAAAAAGACTTGATATAAATATGATGAAAGACAGTTTGCTGATGTGATGTCTTGATAATGCGCGTAGCCTGACAGATTGTTCTAGTAGTAGTAGTAGCTACAGTAGTCCAAGCTAACAATCCTGGCTCTGTGGAGTTTTGTGGACACTTCTGGTCGGCAGCTGTAGGTTAATTTTGGTGCTCTCTCTCTCGGGGCATATGGGCATCCCCTAGGGAACTGTAGTTTGGCCTGAGGGACAGTGGCTCCTTGCTTTTGTTGGCGACCCACATCCACCTCCCCCAGACGCTCCGTCAAATCAGCTCGACGTTATGTTTACTCCAACCCCGAGGGACAGTGATTTTGAAAACACTGTATCAAGCCATATTCAACCGTTACTCAATTGTAGCTGGCAATCGTATTGATTCAATATGATGAAATGCTTGTCGAGGTATAATCTTAAAAGTGTCCTGGTCGACGACGAATTAATATTTTGCAAGTCATTGCAATGCAGAGAACCATTTTTTGCATGGATTCATGAGTCATCTTTGAAACCTGATTTAGGGTGTCTGTTTTTTTTACAATTCAGAAATATATTTTAATTGGAAAAAAGCAGAGCCATGTATAATCTTTCTCTGGTGAAAGCCATCCATTTCCTTGCATACGGCCAAATTGCATTACGGTGACAAAACCTACATTTGTTTTTAGAAAATATTTGTAGATGGAAAGATAGTTTCTGGAAAAGTGCTTTTGAAATCAGAAGTGTATTAACCTTATTCCTGACCTCTTTCTTTGCTTTTCTCTCTCTCTTCTCTTCCTCAAATCCTCCATTTCCACCCTTACTTCACACGCCTCCCCACTGTCACGTCACTCCCTCCTTCTCCCTCTCTCAACCCCCCCCACCCACTCCATTCCCCCCTCCACCCACTCCATTCCCCCCTCCTCTCACATTGTCCGTCCCAACCCCTCACCTCTCCCATCTCCTTTCCACCCTCTTCATTCCCTTTCCCACTCTCTCCTCCCTTCCCCCTTACCGTCCATCTCCACGTCTCTCTCCAGATGAAGCTGTGGTGGGGCTGGACGTGTGTGCTGCTCCTCTCCCTCCTGGCTCTCTCTGAGTCCCAGGCTGAAGCTCAGGGTGACCTAGACCTAGAGATGGAGGATGAAATGGTGGAAGACATGGTAGAAGACGTGGTAGAAGATAGGGAAGACTCAGCAGAGATCGAGGGAGAGGCGGAAGAGGAGAAGGGAACCGATGCCAACGTCTCCTTCCAGGTCAGTCAAAGGTCACCCAATAGGAAGTAGGATGAACTAGGTGGGGACATTTGAGATGGCACCCTTCTCCCTATGTAGTGTGCCATGTGTGTGGGGCCTGGTCAGACGTCGTGCAATCTCTTGGAAATAGGGTGCCATTTTGGATGCATGCCTGGCGTGTGTTTTTTTACGCCCTCCAAGTGTCTCTCTACCCGTTTGAGTTTGAAACCCTCATCATTTGCCTATTCTTTCTGTGTTCCCTTAGCTAGCTAAAACCTAACTACAACCTCACTGTCATAACCCCAATTTTAGCCGGGGGCCTTCAGGAAATCATGTCATTAAATGTGTACTAGGCCGAGTCCCGATTCTCCACGGTTCTGGTTTTATAATGATGATGGAAAATCCCCCCAGACATCTTATTTAAATCCATCACGAGTAGTGTGCAAGTGTACACTTCTGGGGAAAAAGGGTGAAGAATCTGGAGCCCTACATTATATATCCCTCAGTTTGTGTTCCATTTCACACACAAAGTAATCCCTCCGCCCCCATTGGCTGAAACACACAGGTGACCTACAAGACTCCTGTTCCCATCGGAGAAGTGTACTTCTCAGAGACCTTTGATGACGGCTCACTGGACAGGTGGCAGGTGTCAAAGACGATGAAGGAAGACGCAGACGATGAAATTGCTAAATATGATGGTAAGAAACAGACCATTCTTGCCCCCCCCCCCCCCCCCCCCACTCTACACTCTCCACTTGTGTGTGTTTTATGGACACAAACACGTCTTTTTGCCAGTGTGTCAGTGAGAGACAACCCTGTTTCTTCAACCACCACTGTTAAGGTCACGTATCCCTGTATTTCTGTTATTACGGCGCTGTCACTCTGTTATTAGTACTGCTGGGCAGTAGTCTCTCTGTTGATGGACCTGGCCCGAGTGAAATGGCAAACATGTATTGTGGAAATACAGTTTAGTTAACGTTGTTAAACTGGAATCTAGTCGTTGTGTCAGTTTGAGTTCACCACCGGGCCCCTCTCTCCCCTCCTGACCCCTCTCTCCTCTCCTGACCCCTCTCTCCTCTCCTGACCCCTCTCTCCCCTCCTGACCCCTCTCTCCCCTCCTGACCCCTCTCTCCCCTCCTGACCCCTCTCTCCCCTCCTGACCCCTCTCTCCTCTCCTGACCCCTCTCTCCTCTCCTGACCCCTCTCTCCTCTCCTGACCCCTCTCTCCTCTCCTGACCCCTCTCTCCTCTCCTGACCCCTCTCTCTTCTCCTGGCCCCTCTCTCCTGACCCATCTCTCCTCTCCAGGTAAGTGGTCTGTGGAGCAGCTGAAGGAGAATAAAGTACCAGGAGACATGGGTCTGGTTCTGAAGTCCCGGGCCAAACATCACGCCATCGCCTCCCTGTTGGACAGACCCTTCCTCTTCCGGGACGACGCCCTAGTCGTACAGTGAGTTTGACCTTTAACCTCTCACGTTTGACCTCTTACCCTTTTTTTGGTTTGTGTAAAAATGAGCCTTTTGAGTAAACTTGAGGCTAATTCATATTAACCGCTGAACCTGTGTGTGTTTACCTTTAGGTATGAGGTGAACTTCCAGGATGGTATTGACTGTGGTGGAGCCTACATCAAACTGCTGTCAGACGAAGATGACCTGGATCTGGTACGTTGCTGTTGTTACTATAATCTGATCTGTGATGTTGGTTAGTCCCAGATCCCAGATCTGTTGGTGTTGTTACTATAATCTGATCTGTGATGTTGGTTAGTCCCAGATCTGTTGGTGTTGTTACTATAATCTGATCTGTGATGTTGGTTAGTCCCAGATCTGTTGGTGTTGTTACTATAATCTGATTACTAGTCCCTGATCTGTTGCTGTTGTTACTATAATCTGATCTGTGATGTTGGTTAGTCCCAGATCTGTTGGTGTTGTTACTATAATCTGATTACTAGTCCCTGATCTGTTGCTGTTGTTACTATAATCTGATCTGTGATGTTGGTTAGTCCCAGATCCCAGATCTGTTGGTGTTGTTACTATAATCTGATCTATGTTGTTGGTTAGTCTAGTCCCAGATCTGTTGGTGTTGTTACTATAATCTGATCTGTGATGTTGGTTAGTCCCAGATCTGTTGGTGTTGTTACTATAATCTGATCTGTGATGTTGGTTAGTCCCAGATCCCAGATCTGTTGCTGTTGTTACTATAATCTGATCTGTGATGTTGGTTAGTCCCAGATCTCAGATCTGTTGGTGTTGTTACTATAATCTGATCTGTGATGTTGGTTAGTCCCAGATCTGTTGGTGTTGTTACTATAATCTGATCTGTGATGTTGGTTAGTCCCAGATCCCAGATCTGTTGGTGTTGTTACTATAATCTGATCTATGATGTTGGTTAGTCCCAGATCCCAGATCTGTTGGTGTTGTTACTATAATCTGATTACTAGTCCCAGATCTGTTGGTGTTGTTACTATAATCTGATTACTAGTCCCAGATCTGTTGGTGTTGTTACTATAATCTGATCTGTGATGTTGGTTAGTCCCAGATCCCAGATCTGTTGGTGTTCTTACTATAATCTGATCTGTGATGTTGGTTAGTCCCAGATCTCAGATCTGTTGGTGTTCTTACTATAATCTGATCTATGATGTTGGTTAGTCCCAGATCCCAGATCTGTTGGTGTTGTTACTATAATCTGATCTGTGATGTTGGTTAGTCTCAGATCTGTTGGTGTTGTTACTATAATCTGATCTGTGATGTTGGTTAGTCCCAGATCTGTTGGTGTTACTATAATCTGATCTGTGATGTTGGTTAGTCCCAGATCCCAGATCTGTTGGTGTTGTTACTATAATCTGATCTGTGATGTTGGTTAGTCCCAGATCTGTTGGTGTTACTATAATCTGATCTGTGATGTTGGTTAGTCCCAGATCTGTTGGTGTTGTTACTATAATCTGATCTATGATGTTGGTTAGTCCCAGATCCCAGATCTGTTGGTGTTGTTACTATAATCTGATCTGTGATGTTGGTTAGTCCCAGATCTGTTGGTGTTACTATAATCTGATCTGTGATGTTGGTTAGTCCCAGATCTGTTGGTGTTACTATAATCTGATCTATGATGTTGGTTAGTCCCAGATCTGTTGGTGTTGTTACTATAATCTGATCTGTGATGTTGGTTAGTCCCAGATCTGTTGGTGTTGTTACTATAATCTGATCTATGATGTTGGTTAGTCCCAGATCTGTTGGTGTTGTTACTATAATCTGATTACTAGTCCCAGATCTGTTGGTGTTGTTACTATAATCTGATCTATGATGTTGGTTAGTCCCAGATCCCAGATCTGTTGGTGTTGTTACTATAATCTGATCTATGATGTTGGTTAGTCCCAGATCTGTTGCTGTTGTTACTATAATCTGATCTATGATGTTGGTTAGTCCCAGATCTGTTGGTGTTGTTACTATAATCTGATTACTAGTCCCAGATCTGTTGGTGTTGTTACTATAATCTGATCTATGATGTTGGTTAGTCCCAGATCCCAGATCTGTTGGTGTTGTTACTATAATCTGATCTGTGATGTTGGTTAGTCCCAGATCCCAGATCTGTTGGTGTTGTTACTATAATCTGATCTATGATGTTGGTTAGTCCCAGATCCCAGATCTGTTGGTGTTGTGACTATAATCTGATCTATGATGTTGGTTAGTCCCAGATCCCAGATCTGTTGGTGTTGTTACTATAATCTGATCTGTGATGTTGGTTAGTCCCAGATCTGTTGGTGTTGTTACTATAATCTGATCTGTGATGTTGGTTAGTCTAGTCCCAGATCTGTTGGTGTTGTTACTATAATCTGATCTGTGATGTTGGTTAGTCCCAGATCTGTTGGTGTTGTTACTATAATCTGATCTGTGATGTTGGTTAGTCCCAGATCTGTTGGTGTTTGACCTTTGACCTGGCTCTAAAGTTAAGTCTCTATTTATATGCCTCCGTAATGCTGTACTTGGCTGGTCGACCCACCCAAGGATTTCAATGTCAGAAAAGTCCCCTGGTTTCACCATGACTTCGTCTCGGTATCGCTGACTGTAACCCTGTACCGTACTGTTGTGCTGTTCTAGGATCAGTTTAATGACCGTACCTCCTACACCATCATGTTTAGGGCCTGATAAGTGTGTAACCCTGTACCTTACTGTTGTGCTGTTCTAGGATCAGTTTAATGACCGTACCTCCTACACCATCATGTTCGGGCCTGATAAGTGTGTAACCCTGTACCTTACTGTTGTGCTGTTCTAGGATCAGTTTAATGACCGTACCTCCTACACCATCATGTTCGGGCCTGATAAGTGTGTAACCCTGTACCTTACTGTTGTGCTGTTCTAGGATCAGTTTAATGACCGTACCTCCTACACCATCATGTTCGGGCCTGATAAGTGTGTAACCCTGTACCTTACTGTTGTGCTGTTCTAGGATCAGTTTAATGACCGTACCTCCTACACCATCATGTTCGGGCCTGATAAGTGTGGAGAGGACTACAAGCTGCACTTCATCTTCCGCCACAGGAGCCCCCTGAACAAAGACCTGGAGGAGAAACACGCCAAGAGGCCCGACGTCGACCTGAAGAAGTTCTACACCGACAAGAAGACTCATCTCTACACACTGGGTAGGAGGGGGGAGGGTGGGGGGGGCGGGGAAGAGGGTAGGAGGAGAGGGTGGGGGGAGAGGGTAGGGGGAGAGAGGGTAGGAGGAGAGGGTGGGGGGGGGGGGTAGGAGGAGAGGGTGGGGGGGGAGAGGGTAGGGGGAGAGGGTGGGGGGGGAGAGGGTAGGGGGAGAGGGTGGGGGGAGATGGGAGGAGAGAGGGTAGGTAGGTGGGGGTGGGGGGGGAAGAGGAGGGGTGTGAGGGGTAGGGGAGAAGGGGAGAGAGAGAGAGGGGGAGAGAGGAGGGGTGTGAGGGGGAGGGGAGAGAGGAGGTGGTGGGAGGGAGAGAGGAGGGGGTGTGAGGGGTAGGGGGGAGGGGAGAGAGAGAGGGGGTGGGGGGGAGAGAGGAGGGGTGTGAGGGGAGGGGGGTAGGGGAGGGAGAGAGGGGAGAAGGGGAGGGGGTGGGGGGAGGAGGGGGTTGTGATGGGTAGGGGAGAAGGGGAGGGGAGAGAGGAGAGAGGGGAGAGAGGAGGGGTGTGAGGGGGAGGGGAGAGAGGAGGCGGTGGGAGGGAAGAGAGGAGGGGGTGTGAGCGGTAAGGGGGGAGGGGAGAGACTGAGAGCCTGAGAGAGAGGGGTGGGGGGGGAAGGAGAGGAGGGGGATGTGACGGGAATAGAGGGGTAGAGGAAGAAGGGAGATAGATGAGGGAGAAAGGGGGAGGGAGGTGGCGAGGGAAAGAGAGGAAGGGGGTGGTGAGGGGTAGGGGAGTAGGGGAAGGGAGAGAGAGAGAGAGGCTTGGGGGCCGACCGAGAGGAGGGGTGTGAGGGAGAGGGGGAGGAGGAGAGAGGTAGGGTGGTGGGAGGGAAGAGAGGAGGGGGTGTGTGGACAGGGGGTAGGGGAGAGAGGGTGGGAGGGAGATGGGATGCGAGGATGGTGGAAAGATCGTGACAGCGAGCAACCCGGCTCTAGTGTTTACTGGTTTGTGACCCACTGACTCCGCCCCGCCAGAGGGGAACCCTGCAAACCCAACAGTTAACACACACAGCAATTTTAATTGATACACACTGGAGATGAACATGGGGGATGGGGGTGGCTCTGTAAGGGACAGAACAGAGGTCATGAGTACATACACCAAGTCACAGAGCAGAAATACATGGCTGGGGACTGGATACATTACAAACTGGGTGGTTGGAGCCCTGAATGCTGATTGGCTGACAGCCGTGGTATATCAGACCGTATACAACGGGTATGACAAACCATTTTATTTGTACTGCTCTAATTATGCTGGTAACCAGTTCATAATAGCAATAAGGCACCTCGGGGGTTGTGTGGTATATGGACAATATACCACGGCTAAGGGCGGTGTCCAGGCACTCCACCGTGGTATATTGGCCATATACCACACCCCCTCTGGCCTTATTGCTGAATCACACCACACAGTGAACTCAGAGACAATGGTAGTAACTGACGAGGAAGACCCACGTGCACACGTCCACAACCCACTTTGTGAACACACATCCCACAACTCTCTCTCTCACCATCCCACATTCAGAAATTAGTCCAGTTGTTATGGCCAGAGACACAGATGTTACTCTCTGTTACTGCCTGATGGAGACTGACATTATTGTAGAGACAGAGATGTTACTACCTGATGGAGACTGACAGTATTGTAGAGACAGAGATGTTACTACCTGATGGAGACTGACAGTATTGTAGAGACAGAGATGTTACTACCTGAGGGAGACTGACTGTATTGTAGAGACAGAGATGTTACTACCTGATGGAGACTGACAGTATTGTAGAGACAGAGATGTTACTACCTGATGGAGACTCAGGGTTGTGCTGATAACACTCACCGGAAGGGAATTTGTAACAGACACATTGAGATAAGAAACAATGTCCAGGACAAGTTACTCTCTTTTCTGAACTCTGTTTGTCTCCCCTCCCTCTTCCCCCATCCCTCCCCTCTTCCTCCCTCCCCCTATCTCTCTCTCCCTCTCCCTCTCTCTCTCCCCTCCCTCCTCTCTCTCCCCCATCCAGTCCTGAACCCAGACAACAGCTATGAGATCCTGGTAGACCAGAGCAGTGTCAGTCGTGGCTCTCTGCTTCATGATGTGGTTCCTCCTGTTAACCCCACCAAGGAGATAGACGATCCCACTGACTCTAAACCTGAAGACTGGGACGAGAGGGCCAAGATACCAGACCCAGAGGCTGTCAAACCTGACAACTGGTGGGTTCAACTTCAACACCACTTTTTGGGAATTATTTTTTTTTTTTTTGGGGGGGGGGGGGGGTCGTGACTAAAAGAAAACCAGGTGTTGGCAGGCATGACTGAGGAAGAGCGTCTAGTTCTGAAGGATTTCTATTCTAAAACAGAACTTCCTTAAGGACTGTAGATATAACGCGTCTATTAAAGCTGTATCACATAGAAATGTGAGTTTACACTCCGTGGTCAGTTTATTAGGTACACCACCCCATTCAAGACAACGAGTCACGTGGTGTGGCTGGTTTTCCTGGCACACGTTCGGTCCGTCCCCCTGATAACAATTGAGCAATGTTTTCAACGCCCCGAAGAATTCAGGCTGTTCTGGAGGCAACAGGGGGTCCCGACCCAGTATTAGATGGGTGTACCTAATAAACTGTCCACTGCGTGTATATCTATCATTGGAAGCAAGTCTGATGAGGGGTAGATATGTTCTATATGTGCCGTTTCTATGCTTCCCGCCCTTAAGTAGATTTTTTTTCAATGATTCTCTACATTTGTTTTTGTCACAAACTGAAAAAAGATGCAAAACTATTGTGATTTTTCTCTCTAAGGGGTAATGTTGAGCAACGTGCTTGGTTTTTAATGCCAACCATTTGGCATCTTGTGTTCCAGGGATGAGGAGGCTCCGGCTACGATCCAGGACCCTGATGCTGTGAAGCCAGAGGGATGGCTGGACGACGAGCCGGAGTTTGTGGCCGACCCCGCCGCCGACAAACCAGACGACTGGTAAACACACTGAACACACACATCAATAAAATGTTGTTTTGGGAAGAGAGATGTGTTGAGTAACTCCACTTTTTCTGTCTCTCTCTCATTACTTTACATCCATCTCTCGTTCTCCTTTATCTCTCCTCTCACCATCTCTCTGTCTGTCTGTCTCTCTCTCTATCTCTTTCCTTTATCTATCCTCTCATCATCTCTCTCTCTCCTTTATCTCTCCTCTCACCATCTCTCTGTCTCTCTCTCTATCTCTCTCCTTTATCTCTCCTCTCACCATCTTTCTCATCGCTCCTCTCACCATCCCTCTCTCATCTCTCTCTGTCTCTCTCTTTTATCTCTCGCTCTCCTTTATCTCTCTGTAGGGATGAGGAGATGGATGGAGAGTGGGAGGCCCCTCAGGTTCCTAACCCAGTGTGTGAGACAGCCCCTGGATGTGGGCAGTGGAAACCCCCTACCATCAACAACCCTCAGTACAAGGGCAAGTGGAAGGCTCCTCTGGTGGACAACCCCCACTACAGGTAACATAATCCCTTCCTGAAGACACATGTTTCATTAGGTTATTGTCAGTCTATAAGGCTGAGATCCCTGTCTTATTGTCAGTCTATAAGGCTGAGATCCCTGTCTTATTGTTGGTCTATAAGCCTGAGATCCCTGTCTTATTGTCAGTCTATAAGGCTGAGATCCCTGTCTTATTGTTGGTCTATAAGGCTGAGATCCCTGTCTTATTGTTGGTCTATAAGGCTGATATTCAGAGATGAGATCCCTGTCTTATTGTCAGTCTATAAGGCTGAGATCCCTGTCTTATTGTCAGTCTATAAGGCTGAGATCCCTGTCTTATTGTTGGTCTATAAGGCTGAGATCCCTGTCTTATTGTTGGTCTATAAGGCTGATATCCCTGTCTTATTGTTGGTCTATAAGGCTGAGATCCCTGTCTTATTGTTGGTCTATAAGGCTGAGATCCCTGTCTTATTGTCAGTCTATAAGGCTGAGATCCCTGTCTTGTTGTCAGTCTATAAGGCTGAGATCCCTGTCTTGTTGTCAGTCTATAAGGCTGAGATCCCTGTCTTATTGTTGGTCTATAAGGCTGATATCCCTGTCTTATTGCTGGTCTATAAGGCTGAGATCCCTGTCTTATTGTTGGTCTATAAGGCTGAGATCCCTGTCTTATTGTCAGTCTATAAGGCTGAGATCCCTGTCTTATTTTCGGTCTGTAAGGCTGATATTCAGAGCTGCGATCCCTGTCTTATTGTTGGTCTATAAGGCTGAGATCCCTGTCTTATTGTCGGTCTATAAGGCTGAGATCCCTGTCTTATTGTTGGTCTATAAGGCTGAGATCCCTGTCTTGTTGTCAGTCTATAAGACTGAGATCCCTGTCTTGTTGTCAGTCTATAAGGCTGAGATCCCTGTCTTATTGTTGGTCTATAAGGCTGAGATCCCTGTCTTATTGTTGGTCTATAAGGCTGAGATCCCTGTCTTATTGTTGGTCTATAAGGCTGAGATCCCTGTCTTATTGTCAGTCTATAAGGCTGAGATCCCTGTCTTATTTTCGGTCTGTAAGGCTGAGATCCCTGTCTTATTGTCGGTCTATAAGGCTGAGATCCCTGTCTTATTGTTGGTCTATAAGGCTGAGATCCCTGTCTTATTGTTGGTCTATAAGGCTGAGATCCCTGTCTTATTGTTGGTCTATAAGGCTGAGATCCCTGTCTTGTTGTCAGTCTATAAGGCTGAGATCCCTGTCTTATTGTCAGTCTATAAGGCTGAGATCCCTGTCTTATTGTCAGTCTATAAGGCTGAGATCCCTGTCTTATTGTCAGTCTATAAGGCTGAGATCCCTGTCTTATTTTCGGTCTGTAAGGCTGATATTCAGAGCTGCGATCCCTGTCTTATTGTCGGTCTATAAGGCTGGGGACACTAAAGCGTGTCTTGTCCTGTAACATGTGACCTCTCCCCTCCCAGGGTGTGTGGAGCCCCTCCCCTCTCCTCTCCTCTCCCCTCCCAGGGTGTGTGGAGCCCCTCCCCTCTCCCCTCTCAGGGTGTGGGGACACTAATGCGTGTCTTGTCCTGTAACATGTGACCTCTCCCCTCCCAGGGTGTGTGGAGCCCGCGTAAGATCCAGAACCCGGACTACTTCGAGGATCTGGCTCCGTTCCAGATGACGTCGTTCAGAGCCGTGGGGCTGGAGCTCTGGTCCATGACCTCCGAGATCTACTTCGACAACTTCATCATCACGTCATATAAAGAGGTGGCCGATCGCTGGGCTGGAGACAGCTGGGGACTCAAGAAACTGGTGGCTAGTGCCAACGAGGTGTGTACGACACACACACGCACACCTACACACACACACAGCGTACATTTATACATACACACACAGATGGATATATATATATATATGTATGTATATATGTATATATATAACACATACAAACACATGTTGTATAAAAAGTTGGCTGATCGCTGGGCTGAAGACAGCTGGGTACTTAAGAAACTACTGGCTAGTGCCAAAGAGGTACACACACACACCGACACACACACGTAGATAGACTCGGCAAAAAAAGAAATGTCCCTTTTTCAGGACCTTGTCTTGCAAAGATAATTCATAAAAATCCAAATAACTTCACAGATCTTCATTGTAAAGGGTTTAACACTGCTTTTCATGCTTATTCAGTGACCCATAAACAATTAATGAACATGCACCTGTGTAACGGTCGTTAAGACACTAACAGCTTACAGACGGTAGGCAATTAAGGTCACAGTTATGAAAACTTAGGACACTAAAGAGGCCTTTCTACTGACTCTGAAAAACACCAAAAGAAAGATTCAGAGGGTCCCTGCTCATCTTCCTGAACGTGCCTTCGGCATGCTGCAAGGAGGCATGAGGACTGCAGATGTGGCCAGGGCAATAAATTGCAATGTCCGTACTGTGAGACGCCTAAGACAGCTCTACAGGGAGACAGGATGGACAGCTGATCATCCTCGCAGTGGCAGACCATGTGTAACAACATCTGCACAGGATCGGTACATCCAAACATCACACCTACGGGACAGGTACAGGATGGCAACAGCAACTGCCCGATATACACCAGGAATGCACAATCCCTCCATCACTGCTCAGACTGTCCGCAATAGACTGAGAGGGGCTGGACTGAGGGCTTGTAGGCCTGTTGTAACGCAGGTCCTCACCAGACATCACTGGCAACAACGTCCCCTATGGGCACAAACCCACCGTCGCTGGACCAGACAGGACTGGCAAAAAGTGCTCTTCACTGATGAGTCGCCGTTTTGTCTCACCAGGGGTGAGGAAGGAATGAGCATTACACAGAGGCCTGTACTCTGGAGCGGGATCGATTGGAGGTGGAGGGTCCGTCATTGTCTGGGGCGGTGTGTCACAGCATCATCGGACTGAGCTTGTTGTCATTGCAGGTTGTCTCAACGCTGTGCATTACAGGGAAAACATCCTCCTCCCTCATGTGGTACCCTTCCTGCAGGCTCATCCTGACATGACCTTCCAGCATGACAATGCCACCAGCCATACTGCTTGTTCTGTGCGTGATTTCCTGCAAGTTAGGAATATCAGTGTTCTGTCATGGCCAACGAAGAGCCCGGATCTCAGTCCCATTGAGCACGTCTGGGACCTGTTGGATCGGAGGGTGAGGACTAGGGCACGTCTGGGACCTGTTGGATCAGAGGGTGAGGGCTAGGGCACGTCTGGGACCTGTTGGATCGGAGGGTGAGGGCTAGGGCACGTCTGGGACCTGTTGGATCGGAGGGTGAGGGCTAGGGCACGTCTGTTGGATAGGAGGGTGAGGGCTAGGGCACGTCTGGGACCTGTTGGATCGGAGGGTGAGGGCTAGGGCACGTCTGGGACCTGTTGGATCGGAGAGCTAGGGCACGTCTGGGACCTGTTGGATCGGAGGGGGAGGGCTAGGGCACTTTTGGGACCTGTTGGATCGGAGGGGGAGGGCTAGGGCACGTCTGGGAACTGTTGGATCGGAGGGTGAGGGCTAGGGCACGTCTGGGACCTGTTGGATCTGAGGGTGGGGGCTAGGGCACGTCTGGGACCTGTTGGATCGGAGGGTGGGGGCTAGGGCACGTCTGGGACCTGTTGGATCGGAGGGTGAGGACTAGGGCACGTCTGGGACCTGTTGGATCGGAGGGTGGGGGCTAGGGCATGTCTTGGACCTGTTGGATCGGAGGGTGGGGGCTAGGGCACGTCTGGGACCTGTTGGATAGGAGGGTGAGGGCTAGGACACGTCTGGGACCTGTTGGATCGGAGGGTGAGGGCTAGGGCACGTCTGGGACCTGTTGGATCGGAGGGTGAGGGCTAGGACACGTCTGGGACCTGTTGGATCGGAGGGTGGGGGCTAGGGCACGTCTGGGACCTGTTGGATCAGAGGGTGGGGGCTAGGACACGTCTGGGACCTGTTGGATCGGAGGGTGGGGGCTAGGGCATGTCTGGGTGCCTGTTGGATAGGAGGGTGAGGGCTAGGGCACGTCTGGGACCTGTTGGATAGGAGGGTGAGGGCTAGGGCACGTCTGGGACCTGTTGGATCGGAGGGTGGGGGCTAGGGCACGTCTGGGACCTGTTGGATCGGAGGGTGGGGGCTAGGGCACGTCTGGGACCTGTTGGATCGGAGGGTGAGGGCTAGGGCACGTCTGGGACCTGTTGGATCGGAGGGTGAGGGCTAGGGCACGTCTGTTGGATAGGAGGGTGAGGGCTAGGGCACGTCTGGGACCTGTTGGATCGGAGGGTGAGGGCTAGGGCGCATCTGGGACCTGTTGGATCGGAGAGCTAGGGCACGTCTGGGACCTGTTGGATCGGAGGGGGAGGGCTAGGGCACTTTTGGGACCTGTTGGATCGGAGGGGGAGGGCTAGGGCACGTCTGGGAACTGTTGGATCGGAGGGTGAGGGCTAGGGCACGTCTGGGACCTGTTGGATCTGAGGGTGGGGGCTAGGGCACGTCTGGGACCTGTTGGATCGGAGGGTGGGGGCTAGGGCACGTCTGGGACCTGTTGGATCGGAGGGTGAGGACTAGGGCACGTCTGGGACCTGTTGGATCGGAGGGTGGGGGCTAGGGCACGTCTTGGACCTGTTGGATCGGAGGGTGGGGGCTAGGGCACGTCTGGGACCTGTTGGATAGGAGGGTGAGGGCTAGGACACGTCTGGGACCTGTTGGATCGGAGGGTGAGGGCTAGGGCACGTCTGGGACCTGTTGGATCGGAGGGTGAGGGCTAGAACACGTCTGGGACCTGTTGGATCGGAGGGTGGGGGCTAGGACACGTCTGGGACCTGTTGGATCGGAGGGTGGGGGCTAGGGCATGTCTGGGTGCCTGTTGGATAGGAGGGTGAGGGCTAGGGCACGTCTGGGACCTGTTGGATAGGAGGGTGAGGGCTAGGGCACGTCTGGGACCTGTTGGATCGGAGGGTGGGGGCTAGGGCACGTCTGGGACCTGTTGGATCGGAGGGTGGGGGCTAGGGCACGTCTGGGACCTGTTGGATAGGAGGGTGGGGGCTAGGGCATGTCTGGGTGCCTGTTGGATAGGAGGGTGAGGGCTAGGGCACGTCTGGGACCTGTTGGATAGGAGGGTGAGGGCTAGGGCACGTCTGGGACCTGTTGGATCGGAGGGTGGGGGCTAGGGCACGTCTGGGACCTGTTGGATCGGAGGGTGGGGGCTAGGGCACGTCTGGGACCTGTTGGATAGGAGGGTGAGGGCTAGGGCATGTCTGGGACCTGTTGGATAGGAGGGCTAGGGCACGTCTGGGACCTGTTGGATAGGAGGGTGAGGGCTAGGGCACGTCTGGGACCTGTTGGATCGGAGGGTGGGGGCTAGGACACGTCTGGGACCTGTTGGATCGGAGGGTGGGGGCTAGGGCATGTCTGGGACCTGTTGGATAGGAGGGTGAGGGCTAGGGCACGTCTGGGACCTGTTGGATCGGAGGGTGGGGGCTAGGACACGTCTGGGACCTGTTGGATCGGAGGGTGAGGGCTAGGGCACGTCTGGGACTTGTTAGATCGGAGGGTGAGGGCTAGGGCACGTCTGGGACCTGTTGGATCGGAGGGTGAGGGCTAGGGCACGTCTGGGACCTGTTGGATCGGAGGGTGAGGGCTAGGGCATGTCTGGGACCTGTTGGATAGGAGGGTGAGGGCTAGGGCACGTCTGGGACCTGTTGGATCGGAGGGTGAGGGCTAGGGCATGTCTGGGACCTGTTGGATCAGAGGGTGAGGGCTAGGGCACGTCTGGGACCTGTTGGATCGGAGGGTGAGGGCTAGGGCATGTCTGGGACCTGTTGGATCAGAGGGTGAGGGCTAGGGCACGTCTGGGACCTGTTGGATAGGAGGGTGAGGGCTAGGACACGTCTGGGACCTGTTGGATCGGAGGGTGAGGGCTAGGACACGTCTGGGACCTGTTGGATCGGAGGGTGAGGGCTAGGGCACGTCTGGGACCTGTTGGATCAGAGGGTGGGGGCTAGGACACGTCTGGGACCTGTTGGATCGGAGGGTGGGGGCTAGGGCATGTCTGGGACCTGTTGGATAGGAGGGTGAGGGCTAGGGCACGTCTGGGACCTGTTGGATAGGAGGGTGAGGGCTAGGGCACGTCTGGGACCTGTTGGATCGGAGGGTGGGGGCTAGGGCACGTCTGGGACCTGTTGGATCGGAGGGTGGGGGCTAGGGCACGTCTGGGACCTGTTGGATAGGAGGGTGAGGGCTAGGGCATGTCTGGGACCTGTTGGATAGGAGGGTGAGGGCTAGGGCACGTCTGGGACCTGTTGGATAGGAGGGTGAGGGCTAGGGCACGTCAGGGACCTGTTGGATCGGAGGGTGGGGGCTAGGACACGTCTGGGACCTGTTGGATCGGAGGGTGGGGCTAGGGCATGTCTGGGACCTGTTGGATAGGAGGGTGAGGGCTAGGGCACGTCTGGGACCTGTTGGATAGGAGGGTGAGGGCTAGGGCACGTCTGGGACCTGTTGGATCGGAGGGTGAGGGCTAGGGCACGTCTGGGACCTGTTGGATAGGAGGGTGAGGGCTAGGGCACGTCTGGGACCTGTTGGATCGGAGGGTGAGGGCTAGGACACGTCTGGGACCTGTTGGATCGGAGGGTGAGGGCTAGGGCATGTCTGGGACCTGTTGGATCGGAGGGTGAGGGCTAGGACACGTCTGGACCTGTTGGATCGGAGGGTGAGGGCTAGGGCATGTCTGGGACCTGTTGGATCGGAGGGTGAGGGCTAGGACACGTCTGGGACCTGTTGGATCGGAGGGTGAGGGCTAGGACACGTCTGGGACCTGTTAGATCGGAGGGTGAGGGCTAGGGCATGTCTGGGACCTGTTGGATCGGAGGGTGAGGGCTGGGACCTGTTGGATCGGAGGGTGAGGGCTAGGGCAGGTCTGGGACCTGTTGGATAGGAGGGTGAGGGCTAGGACACGTCTGGGACCTGTTGGATCGGAGGGTGGGGGCTAGGACACGTCTGGGACCTGTTGGATCGGAGGGTGAGGACTAGGGCATGTCTGGGACCTGTTGGATCGGAGGGTGAGGGCTAGGGCACGTCTGGGACCTGTTGGATCGGAGGGTGGGGGCTAGGGCACGTCTGGGACCTGTTGGATAGGAGGGTGATGGCTAGGACACGTCTGGGACCTGTTGGATCGGAGGGTGAGGGCTAGGACACGTCTGGGACCTGTTGGATCGGAGGGTGAGGGCTAGGACACGTCTGGGACCTGTTGGATCGGAGGGTGGGGGCTAGGGCACGTCTGGGACCTGTTGGATCGGAGGGTGGGGGCTAAGGCACGTCTGGGACCAGTTGGATCGGAGGGTGAGGGCTAGGGCAAGTCTGGCACCTGTTGGATCGGAGGATGAGGGCTGAAAGTAAACACAGTTGACAGTGAGAGGACGTTTGTTTTTTTTGCTGAGTTTACAAACATGCAGAACACAGACATCCACTTTTTATATATTTCCTCACTGAATGTTTATTCACATAAACACACACAGTTATATTTGCTTATTATCTCCCCCCCCTCCCCAGCCGGGTGTGTTTTCCCAGTTGACCATGGCAGCAGAGGAGAGACCGTGGCTCTGGGTAGTCTACATACTGACTGTTGGTCTGCCCATAGGACTGACTGTGTTATTCTGCTGGCCCAAGGTAACACACCAACACTACTGACTTGTTACTCACACAAACTGTGTTTCCTGCTCTTGTCAGTTTCATATTCAATTAATCTTGTTGTCATTTTCACTATGCAGCCAAACAACTATATATTTTGTTCTTTGTACTTAAGAGGGTATTTATCTAACCACCAGCTCATTGTCTGACTCTCTCTCTCTCCCTCTGACTCCTCTTTCTCTGACTCGCTCTCTGACTCTCTTTCCCGACAGAAATCAGATGATGACTATGTGTACAAGAAGGTGGACCCGCCTAAACCCGATGTAGAAGAGGAGGAGGAAGAGGATGATGAAGAGGAGGAGGAGGAGGAGGAAGAAGAGGAGAAGGGAGACCAAGCAGCTGAGGCCAAAGCTACTGAGAGTCCAAAACCCGCAGGTCAGAGAGAAGACATGAGATCTCTCTCTCCCTCTTCCTCCCCCTCTCTCCCTCTTTCCCTCTCTCTCCTCCCCCCTCTCTCCCTCTCTCTCCCTCTCTCCCCCCTCTCCCCCCTCTTTCTCCCTCTTCCTCCCCTCTTCCCCCCCTCTCTCTCCCTCTTCCCCCCCCCCCTCTTTCTCCCTCTCCCTCCCTCCCTCCCCCCTCTCTCTCCCTCTTCCTCTCCCCTCTCTTTCTCCCTCTCCCTCCCTCCCCCCTCTCTCTCCCTCTCCTCCCCCTCTCTCTCCCTCTCCCCCCCTCTCTCTCCCCTCACTTGTTCTCTCTTCCATATGTTTTCTTCTCCTTTCCTTAGTTAATATTTCATCTCATTCTCCTTTTGTCTTTCAGAAGAGAAGAAAGAGAAGGAGGAGAAGGAGAGTGGAGCAGCTGGAGGGGACAGCGTAGAAGATGAAGAGGACGATGAGGAGGAGGAGGATGAAGGAGAGGAGGAAGAAGAGACCAAGTCCAATGAGGCAGCATCGGATGATGTCAGTGCTGAGGTACTCTCTTAGTTTTCTGAAAGATCAAAAACGTCACTCGTTTCACACGTTTGACCCTCTGAAACTCTGGCTTCCCCCAGATTATCTCTCCTTCCTCCCAAAGTGGGCACTTGTTCACTTCCCTTCACTGAAATGACTGGTGTGAGAAATATGGTGGAAACTCCCACTAGTCCATGCCGCCACCAATCCAATGCTTCTAGATTTGTGGGAAGAAGAAGTGAACAAGTGCACACTTCAGGAGAAAGTAGACATTGGGACACCTTGTCTTTCATTCAACCCTTCTTCATCCCTCGTTTCCAAGCAGAAGGTGGAGGCAGACGAGGGGGGCCACAGCGTTGGCGACGGACACAAACAGGCCGTGAGGAAGAGGAGGGTACGGAAAGACTGATGAAGACCAACGACAACAAATGAAGCCTTCTCTCTCCTCCTCTCTCTCTCTCTCCTCCTCTATCCTCTCTCTCTCCTCCTCTCTCTCCTCTCTCTTCTCCTCTCTCTCCTCCTCTATCCTCTCTCTCTCCTCCTCTCTGCATGCCCTCTGGTGGTCCTAGTAACCAAGATACTACCCCTCCTCCTCCATCAGTCAAATGACAACCACCCCCTGTTCCTTCTCATCTTCCTTTGTTCTCTCTAGCCGTTACGCCTCTCTCTAAGGCCATCAAGGCTACCCTGACCCCCCCCCCAACCCTCCTTTCTTCCAAAATGAATACTATGCCCCCTCATCTCCTTCCTCCTTCCCCCCCATCCTCTTCATCAGCTGCAACTTTCTAACCCCCCCCCCCCTCTTCAGCTTCCAGTCTTCCTGACTATAGTTCCTAGTTCTGGTTTATTGTTGACATTTTGTTAAGCTTCAGAATTATTATTTTTATTCAAACTAAGTTAAAAGGACAGCTCTCTCTGGCTTGTGTCTCAAATGACACCCTATTCCCTGAAGAAGAGCTTTGGTCAAAGTGGGGCACTACATGGGGGGGGGGGGGGGGAATAAGGAGTTAAAAAGTAGTGTACTACATGGGGAATAAGGAGTTAAAAAGTAGTGTACTACATGGGGGGGGGGATAAGGAGTTAAAAAGTAGTGTACTACATGGGGAATAAGGAGTTAAAAAGTAGTGTACTACATGGGGGGGGGATAAGGAGTTAAAAAGTAGTGTACTACATGGGGGGATAAGGAGTTAAAAAGTAGTGTACTACATCAGGGGAATAAGGAGTTAAAAAGTAGTGTACTACATGGGGGGGGATAAGGAGTTAAAAAGTAGTGTACTACATAGGGGGGGAATAAGGAGTTAAAAAGTAGTGTACTACATAGGGGGGGGGGTAAGGAGTTAAAAAGTAGTGTACTACATGGGGGGGGGGGGATAAGGAGTTAAAAAGTAGTGTACTACATGGGGGGGGTGGATAAGGAGTTAAAAAGTAGTGTACTACATAGGGGGGGAATAAGGAGTTAAAAAGTAGTGTACTACATAGGGGGGGGGGGATAAGGAGTTAAAAAGTAGTGTACTACATGGGGGGGGGGGGATAAGGAGTTAAAAAGTAGTGTACTACATAGGGGGGGAATAAGGAGTTAAAAAGTAGTGTACTACATGGGGGGGAATAAGGAGTTAAAAAGTAGTGTACTACATGGGGGGGGAATAAGGAGTTAAAAAGTAGTGTACTACATAGGGGGGGGAATAAGGAGTTAAAAAGTAGTGTACTACATAGGGGGGGGAATAAGGAGTTAAAAAGTAGTGTACTACATGGGGGGGGAATAAGGAGTTAAAAAGTAGTGTACTACATAGGGGGGGGGGTAAGGAGTTAAAAAGTAGTGTACTACATGGGGGGGGGATAAGGAGTTAAAAAGTAGTGTACTACATAGGGGGGGGATAAGGAGTTAAAAAGTAGTGTACTACATGGGGGGGGGATAAGGAGTTAAAAAGTAGTGTACTACATAGGGGGGATAAGGAGTTAAAAAGTAGTGTACTACATGGGGGGGGGATAAGGAGTTAAAAAGTAGTGCACTACATGGGGGATAAGGAGTTAAAAAGTAGTGTACTACATAGGGGGGAATAAGGAGTTAAAAAGTAGTGCACTACATGGGGGGGAGATAAGGAGTTAAAAAGTAGTGCACTACATGGGGAATAGGCTGGTCAGAGAGAGAGAAGACCTCTATAGCCATGCTACTGTATTGCTGCTGTGTGACTGAAGGTGCCATGTTTCTCCTGGTCTCAGATCTGCTTGTCGTTGGAGTCAATTCCTCTGACTATTATTGTGACAAGATTTGTCTCTAAAATACAAACTGGGCATCCCAAATGGCACCCCGTTCCCATTTATATTGAACTACGCTAATGGGCCCTGGTCTAAAGTAGTATACTATATAGGGAATAGGGCTCTGGTCTAAAGTAGTACACTATATAGGGAATAGGGTTCTGGTCTAAAGTAGTGCACTATATAGGGAATAGGGCTCTGGTCTAAAGTAGTACACTATATAGGGAATAGGGCCCTGGTCTAAAGTAGTGCACTATATAGGGAATAGGGTTCTGGTCTAAAGTAGTACACTATATAGGGAATAGGGCCCTGGTCTAAAGTAGTGCACTATATAGGGAATAGGGTTCTGGTCTAAAGTAGTACACTATATAGGGAATAGGGCCCTGGTCTAAAGTAGTGCACTATATAGGGAATAGGGCCCTGGTCTACAGTAGTATACTATATAGGGAATAGGGCCCTGGTCTACAGTAGTATACTATATAGGGAATAGGGCCCTGGTCTAAAGTAGTATACTATATAGGGAATAGGGCTCTGGTCTAAAGTAGTACACTATATAGGGAATAGGGTTCTGGTCTAAAGTAGTACACTATATAGGGAATAGGGCCCTGGTCTAAAGTAGCGCACTATATAGGGAATAGGGCTCTGGTCTAAAGTAGTGCACTATATAGGGAATAGGGCCCTGGTCTAAAGTAGTGCACTATATAGGGAATAGGGCCCTGGTCTAAAGTAGTGCACTATATAGGGAATAGGGCCCTGGTCTAAAGTAGTGCACTATATAGGGAATAGAGCCCTGGTCTAAAGTAGTGCACTATATAGTGAATAGGGTGCCATTTGGGACGTAGATATACAGATCTGGGACCAGTCTTAAAGTTCGACTACAGAGACAGAAGGATATTTTCAGACAAGAAGGCGCCTTACGTCAGGTTTAAGGTTAGACATCTACTTTAGATTGATAAGTGTTTGTTTTTCATTCATTAACTTATAAAAGGAAGTTCATTAATATAATATGTCAGTTCTTTATGTGTTATTTTGTTTTTTTAACTAAATTATATGGATTTTAAAACTTGAGGATTGAAAATCGGCACTGATAAAAAAATGTATCTTATTTATTTGAAACTTCTCCCTCTTGTTCATTTTACGGCTAAATTTAAAACAGGAGAAAATATTACAATGCAGTTTTTTCTCTTTTGAGTGAATGGAAATGTTGTGGATGTTTAAAAAAAATATATATATTCATAATTTGTAGTTAGTTTTACCACTGTTTTGCTTATTGTGAGCCGACGTCAGAACAAACAACTTGTGTTCTCTGGGCATTCCGGAATATCCAAACTCCGGTTCCGGAATATCCAAACTCCGGTTCCGGAATATCCAAACTCCGGTTCCGGAATATCCAAACTCCGGTTCCGGAATATCCAAACTCCGGTTCCGGAATGAATTAGAAACGATTCCGTCTTGTATGGAAAGAGATGTGCAGATCTCTGATTTTTGTTTGTTCTGCTTTCTAGTAAAAATGTTTTCTGTTCTTGTACGACAACCAGGCACATTTCCCTGTTTTCAATAAGTTGCAAATTGTACATTGCTCTTGAAAAATTAAATATTTAATACGATAAAAGTCTTGTTGTTGTTAGCCTGGTCCCAGATCTGTTTGTGGTCTTGCCCAACCCATTTCTGTCATTGTCAAGGAGTTGGTTTAACACTGTCAAACAGACTGGCTCTCAGGCTAACTTGTCATTGTGCTGTTTGGTTTGGGGGTCCATGAGAAGTGCTGAGTCATTGCATGATTAACTATGACTAGTGTTGTACTCGGCTGCTCCACTCTTGGGGGCAGACAGACTCCACCCAAGGAGTTGTCTGAAGTGTGGCCTTGAAAGAGAACATCACCCTCTGGATCGGAACAGAGCGTTCTTGACTTGCCTGGGTTGCACTGGAACAAGGTCTACTCTTTCATTTATTTAAATAGACAAGTCAGTTAAGAATAAATTCTTATTTTCAATGACAGCCTAGGAACAGTGGGTTAACTGCCTTGTTCAGAGGAACAGTGGGTTAACTGCCTTGTTCAGAGGAACAGTGGGTTAACTGCCTTGTTCAGGGGAACAGTGGGTTAACTGCCTTGTTCAGGGGAACAGTGGGTTAACTGCCTTGTTCAGGGGAACAGTGGGTTAACTGCCTTGTTCAGGGGCAGAACAACAGATTTGTACCTTGTCAGCTCGGGGATTTGATTCGGTTGCAAGTCCAACGCTCTAACCACTAGACTTCTCTGCCGCCCAGAGAACCTATATAAACTAATCTCTCACTAAGGATGCATCTCACTTGTCAAGAGGCCTTATATCCTTCTCTTGTCTCCTTTCATTCTATCCTTGTCTCCTTTCCTGCTTCCTTGCCTCCTTCACTCCTTTCCATATTGAAACAGAGTTACACTCCCGACTCGTACAAAAGCCTCAGAAGTATTTTATTTTTGTATTAAAACAAAAGTGTTAAAAGGCAACATAGTCATTAGAATCTCTAAACTTCTACACAGCAGGCAGTTAGTTCCATAGGATGTGTGTGTTATCAACATGCCTGAAGGAAAAAACTTAAGTTTAATGTCCCAAAATGGCACTCTGTTCCCTAGATAGTAGACTACTTATGACCAGGGCCCTATAGGCCCAAAGTAGTGCACTGTATAGAGAATATGGTGCCATTTGGGACTAACAAGAGTCAGTGGAACATACAATATAATACAATTTTTAACATAATACAAAATAAAAAAAATACAATTTTAAATTGAAATAAATAACGTGGTGCAGTGGAATCATCTCAATATTCCCCAATCTTTTCCTTTAGCACCTGGAACCAATAGAACCACAGAATGGTTCTCTGGTAGAACCTCTTGCTCAAAACGCCGATCTCCGTACAATTGAGTGTTGTGTTTCTTCCTGATTTTTAAATTAGGCATTTCTGACCATTTTGTCCTCTATTGAAATAGAATTGAAACTGACCTAGCTATCTCCTAGCCAAAACCCCAACTGTTCATGTTGTCCTGATCACATCCCTGATAAAGGCTCTCATAGAATCTCTTGCTGGTACCCGTACCTTATTTCTCTCTACTATAACCAGCCTAGGACAGCACAGTCATGCTTCCACAGTCCATTACCATAAGCAGGAATAACAACGTTCCTTATCAGCAGCTCTGTGTTAATGCACTGACGGAACCTTCCGGAGTGTTCTACAGCCTGAGTGTTCTAATCAATACTACTCAAGGTTCTTAACTGTAAAAAGCAGAGCTCTCTCTCCTGTCCTCCCTCACTCTATCCTCCCTCCATCCTCCCTTTCCTCCCTCCCTCCCTTCTCTCCCTTTCCTCCCTCCATCCCCCCTCCCTCCCTCCATCCCCCCTCCCTCCCTCCATCCTCCCTTTCCTCCCCTCCCTCCCTCCATCCCCCCTCCCTCCCTCCCCCCCTCCATCCTCCCTTTCCTCCCTCCCTCCCCTCCCTCCCTCCCTCCCCTCCCCTCCCCTCGCTCCACCATCATAGGTAAAGGAGGCCGTCTCACCCTGTAGTGTAACTTGACCCTAGTCCAGGGTTGCATTCACGAGGGCATCGTTTGTTATGTACAGCAGAATACACGTTCACTGTTCTTTGTCCTTCCCCTACTGACTCCACACAGCACTCCATGGTGACGATATGAATCCCCTTCCTGGTGGAATGAGTAGCATACCAGGGACGACAACACACATCGGAGTATCTTAGTAGTACTGCTTTTAAAAAAAAAAAACATCATACAGAATCATATTTCATAATGTTTGTGTTGATCAATAATTTAAAAACAACAGACACTTAGTAACCTTTTGACCAATCAGATGAGAGAGAACAGTCGATGGGATGCGTTATTATATTATTGTATTACATTGACATGTCATTCAATATGTTAGATTCATATTTTGGGGGCCAGGAGTTTGACCATATTCATGTCCAGTTTCCTTCCACATCCAACCAGTCATCAATATGTTAGATTCATATTTTGGGGGCCAGGAGTTTGACCATATTCATGTCCAGTTTCCTTCCACATCCAACCAGTCATCAATATGTTAGATTCATATTTTCATATCCAACCAGTCATCAATATGTTAGATTCATATTTTGGGGCCAGGAGTTTGGCCATATTCATATCCAACCAGTATTAACCAGTCATCAATATGTTAGATTCATATTTTGGGGGCCAGGAGTTTGACCATATTCATATCCAACCAGTATTAACCAGTCATCAATATGTTTGATTCATATTTTGGGGCCAGGAGTTTGACCATATTCATATCCAACCAGTATTAACCAGTCATCAATATGTTTGATTCATATTTTGGGGCCAGGAGTTTGACCATATTCATATCCAACCAGTATTAACCAGTCATCAATATGTTTGATTCATATTTTGGGGCCAGGAGTTTGACCATATTCATATCCAACCAGTCATCAATATGCAAAGGTCTGATGTCATAACTCATTAGAGATGCCGTTGACATGACAACACAAAACAGTATTATAAGATGAATTATAAAAACAGTTAAATTATGTCGGGGGGGGGGGGGGTTATGTTAGGAGGAGGGTAAAAAGAGGTCAAACAAGAATGTAAACTGGACTCTTAGGGGTGTAGTTGGAGTGGAGGGAGGATTTTGGGGTCTGGAATTAGAAGTTGCCCCCTAACCACAGATCCAGGATCAGACTACTCTACACAGTACACTACTTTTAACCAGAGTTTATGGCATCCTATTCCCTACATAGTACACTACTTTTAACTAGAGCTTATGGCATTCTATTCCCTACATAGTACACTACTTTTAATCAGAGCTCATGGCATCCTATTCCCTACATAGTACACTACTTTTAACTAGAGCTTATGGCATTCTATTCCCTACATAGTACACTACTTTTAATCAGAGCTCATGGCATCCTATTCCCTACATAGTACACTACTTTTAATCAGAGCTCATGGCATTCTATTCCCTACATAGTACACTACTTTTAATCAGAGCTCATGGCATCCTATTCCCTACATAGTACACTACTTTTAATCAGAGCTCATGGCATCCTATTCCCTACATAGTACACTACTTTTAATCAGAGCTCATGGCATTCTATTCCCTACATAGTACACTACTTTTAACCAGAGCTTATGGCATTCTGTGCACTACATAGTGCACTACTTAGGAAATAATCTGCCATTTGGAACACGTCCATATCCGTCCCTAGAACTGTGGTCACAAACATCTTCTACCTCCTCTGCTGTCATTTGGGAGAGGAGATGTTGCAGGTAGCCTGAGTGCCAGTCTGTCTGTGCCATCATGCCTACGGTTTGTGTCGGCAACAAACAGACCTGCTACCAGGCTATTGTAGGTGGTCTCAACTCCCCTTGGTCGCCGTGGGTTACTTCCGTTTGCTCTTGTTGTCGGTGGTTTGGAACACGCTGGAGGCCGACATGAGGTTCTCGATGTACTGGCCTAGAACCTGGTTCTCCGACTTCAACTTCAGGTTCTCCTCTTTGACCGCATCCACACGTGCTGACAGGTCTGGAACAACAGAGGTGCGGAACTTAGAACTAGACAGACCAGTGTTTCCCCTAGATCATTGTTTTTAAGGCTGGGTGCAACAGAGTTTGACAGGGAGGCCTAAGTAATGATGGATGAAACGCCGATACAGAAACCTCCTGATAGCTTATTCCACATCAATGCCAAATACTCCTCCCTGCCAGACTAGACAATGTTTTAGCTTATTCCACATCAATCCCAAATACTCCTCCCTGCCAGACTAGACTGAATGTTTTAGATTATTCCACATCAATGCCAAATACTCCTCCCTGCCAAACTAGACTGAATGTTTTAGCTTATTCCACATCAATGCCAAATACTCCTCCCTGCCAAACTAGACTGAATGTTTTAGCTTATTCCACATCAATGCCAAATACTCCTCCCTGCCAAACTAGACTGAATGTTTTAGCTTATTCCACATCCATGCCAAATACTCCTCCCTGCCAGACTAGACTGAATGTTTTAGCTTATTCCACATCAATGCCAAATACTCCTCCCTGCCAGACTAGACTGAATGTTTTATTAGCTTATTCCACATCAATGCCAAATACTCCTCCCTGCCAAACTAGACTGAATGTTTTAGCTTATTCCACATCAATGCCAAATACTCCTCCCTGCCAGACTAGACTGAATGTTTTAGCTTATTCCACATCAATGCCAAATACTCCTCCCTGCCAGACTAGACTGAATGTTTTAGCTTATTCCACATCAATGCCAAATACTCCTCCCTGCCAGACTAGACTGAATGTTTTAGCTTATTCCAAATCAATGCCAAATACTCCTCCCTGCCAGACTAGACTGATTGTTTTAGCTTATTCCACATCAATGCCAAATACTCCTCCCTGCCAGACTAGACTGAATGTTTAGCAGCACCAGACTGCTGTATTAAGGTACATTTAAACACGTCCCAAATGGAACCCTACACAGTGCACTACTTTGGACCAGAGCCCTATTCCCTATATAGTGCACTACTTTAGACCAGAGCCCTATTCCCTATATAGTGCACTACTTTAGACCAGGGCCCTATTCCCTATATAGTGCACTACTTTAGACCAGAGCCCTATTCCCTATATAGTGCACTACTTTAGACCAGAGCCCTATTCCCTATATAGTGCACTACTTTAGACCAGAGCCCTATTCCCTATATAGTGCACTACTTTAGACCAGAGCCCTATTCCCTATATAGTGCATTACTTTAGACCAGAGCCCTATTCCCTATATAGTGCACTACTTTAGACCAGAGCCCTATTCCCTATATAGTGCACTACTTTAGACCAGAGCCCTATTCCCTATATAGTGCACTACTTTAGACCAGGGCCCTATTCCCTATATAGTGCAGTACTTTAGACCAGAGCCCTATTCCCTATATAGTGCACTACTTTAGACCAGAGCCCTATTCCCTATATAGTGCACTACTTTAGACCAGAGCCCTATTCCCTATATAGTGCACTAATTTAGACCAGAGCCCTATTCCCTATATAGTGCACTACTTTAGACCAGAGCCCTATTCCCTATATAGTGCACTACTTTAGACCAGAGCCCTATTCCCTATATAGTGCACTACTTTAGACCAGAGCCCTATTCCCTATATATAGTGCACTACTGTTGACCAGGGCCCTATTCCCTACACAGTGCACTACTGTTGACCAGGGCCCTTAGGGAATAGGGTGAAATTTTGGACAAGACCCTTAAATCCATCGAGGCAGGAAGGGAGTAGCTGTATTAGCCTCACAGAGAGGATGAGAGGATGGTCAGGGTAACCCCCCCCCCATGAACACACCTTCCACTGTGTAACAGAGAGAGGAGAGACATGAACACACCTTCCACTGTGTAACAGAGAGGAGACATGAACACACCTTCCACTGTGTAACAGAGAGGAGACACGAACACACCTTCCACTGTGTAACAGAGAGAGGAGAGACATGAACACACCTTCCACTGTGTAGCAGAGAGACATGAACACACCTTCCACTGTGTAGCAGAGAGGAGAGACATGAACACACCTTCCACTGTGTAGCAGAGAGACATGAACACACCTTCCACTGTGTAACAGAGAGGAGAGACATGAACACACCTTCCACTGTGTAGCAGAGAGACATGAACCCACCTTCCACTGTGTAGCAGAGAGGAGAGACATGAACACACCTTCCACTGTGTAGCAGAGAGGAGAGACATGAACACACCTTCCACTGTGTAACAGAGAGGAGAGACATGAACACACCTTCCACTGTGTAACAGAGAGGAGAGACATGAACACACCTTCCACTGTGTAACAGAGAGAGAGGAGACATGAACACACCTTCCACTGTGTAACAGAGAGGAGAGACATGAACACACCTTCCACTGTGTAACAGAGAGGAGAGACATGAACACACCTTCCACTGTGTAACAGAGAGGAGAGACATGAACACACCTTCCACTGTGTAACAGAGAGGAGAGACATGAACACACCTTCCACTGTGTAACAGAGAGGAGAGACATGAACACACCTTCCACTGTGTAACAGAGAGAGAGGAGACATGAACACACCTTCCACTGTGTAACAGAGAGGAGAGACATGAACACACCTTCCACTGTGTAACAGAGAGAGAGGAGACATGAACACACCTTCCACTGTGTAGCAGAGATGAGAGGCATGAACACACCTTCCACTGTGTAACAGAGAGAGATGTGTGTAACAAAGAGAGATGTGTGTAAGAGAGGGAGATGTGTGACAGAGAGAGATGTGTAACAGAGAGAGAGATGTGTGTAACAGAGAGAGATGTGTGTAACAGAGAGAGAGATGTGTGTAACAGAGAGAGAGATGTGTGTAACAGAGAGAGAGATGTGTGTAACAGAGAGAGATGTGTGTAACAGAGAGAGATGTGTGTAACAGAGGGAGATGTGTGTAACAGAGAGATGTGTGACAGAGAGAGATGTGTGTAACAGAGAGAGGTGTGTAACAGAGAGAGATGTGTAACAGAGAGAGATGTGTAACAGAGAGAGATGTGTGACAGAGAGAGATGTGTGACAGAGAGAGATGTGTAACAGAGAGAGATGTGTGTAACAGAGAGAGATGTGTAACAGAGAGAGATGTGTGTAACAGAGAGAGATGTGTAACAGAGAGAGATGTGTGACAGAGAGAGATGTGTGACAGAGAGAGATGTGTGTAACAGAGAGAGATCTG
Organism: Oncorhynchus mykiss; assembly: GCF_057628025.1. NCBI lineage: Eukaryota > Metazoa > Chordata > Actinopteri > Salmoniformes > Salmonidae > Oncorhynchus > Oncorhynchus mykiss. Next base: position 80,279,857 of record NC_143031.1, on the reverse strand, counting down.
TAACAGAGAGAGATGTGTAACAGAGAGATGTGTAACAGAGAGAGATGTGTAACAGAGAGAGATGTGTAACAGAGAGAGATGTGTAACAGAGAGATATGTGTAACAGAGAGATGTGTAACAGAGAGAGATGTGTGACAGAGAGATGTGTGACAGAGAGAGATGTGTAACAGAGAGAGATGTGTGTAACAGAGAGAGATGTGTAACAGAGAGAGATGTGTAACAGAGAGAGATGTGTAACAGAGAGATGTGCAACAGAGAGATGTTACCTTCCAGTGTGTGTTGTAGCTCCAGCACCTGGTTGATGAGCCTCGTCTTCTCCTCCATCTCTACCTGGTTCTCCATGTCTCCTGACAAACACAAACACACTATATTACTGAACACACACTATATTACTGAACACACACATAAACAATCAGACAGACAGACAGACAGCATCAGACAGACAGACAGACAGACAGACAGACAGACACAGACAGCATCAGACAGACAGACAGACAGACAGCATCAGACAGACAGACAGACAGACAGCATCAGACAGACAGACAGACAAGACCAGACCAGACCAGACCAGACGAGGATGTGTTGTTGTTCATTACCATCCATGTGACAGTTCATGGTGAAGTCCTCGTTGTCCTGTTTGGTGAGCAGGACTGCAGTTCCTCTGTTCCCTGTAGACACACATCAAGGTGAGCAAAACATATAGTTAGATCATATGATTTATATTATTATTATCTTTATTTAATTGGGTAAGTCAGTTAGGAACAAATTATTATTTACAATGACGGACTACCCCCGGCCAAACCCTAAGCAGGACGACGCTGGGACAATGGTGCGCCGCCCTGCGGGACTCCCAATCACGGACGGTGGTGATACAGCCTGGAATAGAACGAGGGTCTATAGTGACGCCTCTAGCACTGAGACACAGTGCCTTAGACCGCTGAACCAGGGTCTGTAGTGACGCCTTTAGCACTGAGACGCAGTGCCTTAGACCGCTGCACCAGGGTCTGTAATGACGCCTCTAGCACTGAGACACAGTGCCTTAGACCGCTGAACCAGGGTCTGTAGTGACGCCTCTAGCACTGAGACGCACTACCTTAGACCGCTGCACCAGGGTCTGTAATGACGCCTCTAGAACTGAGACACAATGCCTTAGACCGCTGAACCAGGGTCTGTAGTGACGTCTCTAGATAAGTGAACACCAGTACTACTATGTTAGCTGGCTAACATCATCTACATACCCAAACAAGAAGACAGAGGAAGACATAACAGGCCAAGATGACAAATTATGCTAGCAGTCTCTCTAGCTGTTACAGTAACTAAACAACAACACACCCAAGACCAGCCAGCTAGCTGTCTCTCTAGCTGTTACAGTAACTAAACAACAACTCACCCAAGACCAGCCAGCTAGCTGTCTCTCTAGCTGTTACAGTAACTAAACTCACCCAAGACCAGCCAGCTAGCTAGCTGTCTCTCTAGCTGTTACAGTAACTAAACAACAACACACCCAAGACCAGCCAGCTAGCTGTCTCTCTAGCTGTTACAGTAACTAAACAACAACTCACCCAAGACCAGCCAGCTAGCTGTCTCTCTAGCTGTTACAGTAACTAAACTCACCCAAGACCAGCCAGCTAGCTGTCTCTCTAGCTGTTACAGTAACTAAACAACAACTCACCCAAGACCAGCCAGCTAGCTGTCTCTCTAGCTGTTACAGTAACTAAACACACCCAAGACCAGCCAGCTAGCTGTCTCTCTAGCTGTTACAGTAACTAAACAACAACACACCCAAGACCAGCCAGCTAGCTGTCTCTCTAGCTGTTACAGTAACTAAACACACCCAAGACCAGCCAGCTAGCTGTCTCTCTAGCTGTTACAGTAACTAAACAACAACACACCCAAGACCAGCCAGCTAGCTGTCTCTCTAGCTGTTACAGTAACTAAACACACCCAAGACCAGCCAGCTAGCTGTCTCTCTAGCTGTTACAGTAACTAAACACACCCAAGACCAGCCAGCTAGCTGTCTCTCTAGCTGTTACAGTAACTAAACACACCCAAGACCAGCCAGCTAGCTGTCTCTCTAGCTGTTAGCCATATGTGTCTCCTTCTGTCTGCAGCTAAGACCAACCCAGGTGGGACTGTCGCTTGGCCAACCCTACCCAGTCTGTACCTCCAGTCCTGAGGTTCTGTACCTTATAGTACCTCAGTGTTCTGTAGGTTATAGTACCTCTGTGTTCAACACACCCAAGACCAGCCAGCTAGCTGTCTCTCTAGCTGTTACAGTAACTAAACACACCCAAGACCAGCCAGCTAGCTGTCTCTCTAGCTGTTACAGTAACTAAACACACCCAAGACCAGCCAGCTAGCTGTCTCTCTAGCTGTTACAGTAACTAAACACACCCAAGACCAGCCAGCTAGCTGTCTCTCTAGCTGTTACAGTAACTAAACACACCCAAGACCAGCCAGCTAGCTGTCTCTCTAGCTGTTACAGTAACTAAACAACACACACAAGACCAGCCAGCTAGCTGTCTCTCTAGCTGTTACAGTAACTAAACAACACACACAAGACCAGCCAGCTAGCTGTCTCTCTAGCTGTTACAGTAACTAAACAACAACTCACCCAAGACCAGCCAGCTAGCTGTCTCTCTAGCTGTTACAGTAACTAAACACACCCAAGACCAGCCAGCTAGCTGTCTCTCTAGCTGTTACAGTAACTAAACAACAACTCACCCAAGACCAGCCAGCTAGCTGTCTCTCTAGCTGTTACAGTAACTAAACACACCCAAGACCAGCCAGCTAGCTGTCTCTCTAGCTGTTACAGTAACTAAACACACCCAAGACCAGCCAGCTGGTAAGTTAGCATAGCGGCAGGCTAATGTTAGCCATCTACCTGGTTCATACGATATGCTCACCTTTTACAGAGAAGGAAGAAAACGAATCCTGTATCTAACTACCGGCTGTCACATTAATAACTGCGATATTATGATGTTAGTTTGTGTACCTAACTAACTCGTAGTTAGTCACAATGCAAGTTAGACAGCTAAAATCTCAGAAAATCTGTCAAATCCGTAGAATTGACGTGCGATTCTCAACAACGACAAGCCTCCGTAGTCTCGTTACATTTCTGAAATGTCAGTCACTTACCCTTCGATATAATAACAATATTGTGTCACAACGATAGCCGGGGTTTTGTGTGGATAACGTTGTTATGTGCTAGACGACACTGCGGATTTCCATGTATGACAGTCGGCGATGGGACGTCCTCACATTATCTGGGTGTAGGGACCGACGCGGCCGACAGGGGGAGCAGCGCAATGCAAACAGACACAGCCGGAAGTAAAATATAACACCACATTTATTGGGCCCCGAAACAATTTCGCTTGTATGACCTCATTCCCTCCTCTTGTCTACTTGCTCCTTCCACTAGACGTAGACTAGTAGTCTGATGAAGGGAAAACGTGAAGGACTTGTGATATCTGATAGGTGTGGCAGCACTGTGTGCATCTGTATGCGTACATTGATTGTGCAGGTTGTATCTGTTTGTGCCGATAGTACAGCCTCAGACACTGTAAACACACACACACACACTGCAGCTCTGACAGTCTCTCGGTCACTCCCTGAGTAGTGAACTACACAGGCTAGCGGAGCAACGATGGTTGGCAAATCATATCACAGCCACCAGGATCAGTGTGCTTGGTTACTCTCTGCTCTGTGCTCCAGTTTGAAGGGTTTATATGTGTCTCCTTCTGTCTGCAGCTAAGACCAACCCAGGTGGGACTGTCGCTTGGCCAACCCTACCCAGTCTGTACCTCCAGTCCTGAGGTTCTGTACCTCAGTGTTCTGTAGGTTATAGTACCTCTGTGTTCTGTAGCTTATAGTACCTCTATGTTCTGTACCTTATAGTACCTCTGTGTTCTGTAGCTTATTGTACCTCTGTGTTCTGTAGCTTATTCAATGTTCTGTACCTTATAGTACCTCAGGGTTCGGTAGCTTTGTGTTTGTCTCTGTCTCTCTGGCTTTTACAGTGTGTTTGTCTCTGTCTCTGGCTTTTACAGTGTGTTTGTGTCTGTCTCTCTGGGGGAATGAGGCTTTTACAGTGTGTTTGTGTCTGTCTCTCTGGGGGAATGAGGCCTTTACAGTGTGTTTGTCTCTGTCTCTCTGGCCTTTACAGTGTGTTTGTGTCTGTCTCTCTGTGGGAATGAGGCCTTTACAGTGTGTTTGTGTCTGTCTCTCTGGGGGAATGAGGCCTTTACAGTGTGTTTGTGTCTGTCTCTCTGGAGGAATGAGGCCTTTACAGTGTGTTTGTGTCTGTCTCTCTGGGGGAATGAGGCCTTTACAGTGTGTTTGTGTCTGTCTCTCTGGGGGAATGAGGCCTTTACAGTGTGTTTGTGTTTGTCTCTCTGTGGGAATGAGGCCTTTACAGTGTGTTTGTGTTTGTCTGGGTTTATATCTGACCTGTATACAGCTAAAAGGCCACCCAGAACCTGAATCCTACTTCACAAGAAAAACCTCACCTCTGTACTGCTTAAAAAGTACTTAACATCCCTGTCTGTCTGTCTGTCTGTCTGTCTGTCTGTCTGTCTGTCTGTCTGTCTGTCTGTCTGTCTGTCTGTTTCTTTCTTTCTAGAAACAAGGGTGGCTCAACTTTGTCCTTTGGCTCAACTTTACCCCCCTCTCCCCTACAGGTGTGTAGGTGAATGGACATAGCTACTAGCTTTGTAATTAAAGGTGAGTTTGTCTTACCTGTAGGTCTGTCATCGGCGAGGGAGATGTTGGTGAAACTCCCGTCCTCTTCTTCCAGCTCTGCTTCCATGTTTTCCCTGATTCACCCTCGTAGTTTCTTTTTCTCTCTGGTCTCTGGTCTCTGGTCTCTGGACTCTGGTCTCTGGACTCTGGTCTCTGGTCTCTGGACTCTGGACTCTGGACTCTGGTCTCTGGTCTCTGGTCTCTGGACTCTGGTCTCTGGACTCTGGTCTCTGGACTCTGGTCTCTGGTCTCTGGTCTCTGGACTCTGGTCTCTGGTCTCTGGTCTCTGGACTCTGGACTCTGGTCTCTAGTCTCTAGTCTCTAGTCTCTGGACTCTGGTCTCTAGTCTCTGGTCTCTAGTCTCTAGTCTCTGGACTCTGGTCTCTGGTCTCTGGACTCTGGACTCTGGTCTCTAGTCTCTAGTCTCTGGACTCTGGTCTCTAGTCTCTGGTCTCTAGTCTCTAGTCTCTGGACTCTAGTCTCTAGTCTCTGGACTCTGGTCTCTGGACTCTAGTCTCTAGTCTCTAGTCTCTGGTCTCTGGTCTCTGGTCTCTGGTCTCTAGTCTCTAGTCTCTGGACTCTAGTCTCTGGACTCTAGTCTCTAGTCTCTAGTCTCTGGACTCTGGACTCTGGTCTCTGGTCTCTGGTCTCTAGCCTAACTGTTCCATTCTCCCCGTCGGGCTGTTTTTCTCTCCTCACTCCTGTTTTCTTTCTCTCCTTATCGTTTGACTCTTTTCTCACAGTCCCTCTTTTTAGACATTTGTTTTCTCAACCTGCTTTCTTCATCTGTGTCACTCCGTTGCCTCTCCTTCACCCCCGTCTCTCTCTCTCGCTCTCTCTCTCGCTCTGTCTCTCTCTCTCGCTCTGTCTCTCTCTCGCTCTCTCTCTCTCTCTCTCTCTCAGCGCCCCGCCCTCTAGGACACCTGTTCCCGTCAGGCGGCCGGCTCCCTCTCCTTCTGAATTATTTATGTTGTCACGGTTACCTGCCCAGATAACCTTGGTTACTGGACAGGCGGCAGGTGACACCAGTTTTGTCCCGGGAAGCAGTTGCTGATTGGCTCATAAAGGTTTCAAAGTTCATGGAGGGTTTTATTTTATTTGTTGGTTGAAAAGAGAAACACAAAACAATCAAGTGCCATAAACACACACACACACACACACACACACACACACTCACACTCACACTCACACACACACACACACAGTCTTAATCAGCTAAACTTGTGGGGGACTCCATTCAAAATCCTATTTTCCCTAAATAGCATTTGACCTCGTGGGGACTTGCAAAATGTCCCCAGTTGGTCAATTGTGCTTGTTTACTATTTTTGAGGGGACTTCTGGTCTCCACAATAAGAGTTAAACATGTCCACACACACACACACACACACACACACACACACACACACACACACACACACACACACACACACACACACACACACACACACACACACACACACACACACCTACATTTCCCCATGCTCACTTGGTCACACATTAACTAGAGAAGGACACTAAGTACAGAGAGGTAAAGAGCCTGCAGACAGCTGCACCCTCTTTCTCCACTCCTTACTCTCTCTTTCTGTCATTCTCCACTCCTTACTCTCTCTTTCTCCACTCCTTACTCTCTCTTTCTCCACTCCTTACTCTCTCTTTCTCCACTCCTTACTCTCTCTTTCTGTCTTTCTCCACTCCTTACTCTCTCTTTCTCCACTCCTTACTCTCTCTTTCTCCACTCCTTACTCTCTCTTTCTCCACTCCTTACTCTCTCTTTCTGTCTTTCTCCACTCCTTACTCTCTCTTTCTCCACTCCTTACTCTCTCTTTCTCCACTCCTTACTCTCTCTTTCTGTCTTTCTCTACTCCTTACTCTCTCTTTCTCCACTCCTTACTCTCTCTTTCTGTCTTTCTCCACTCCTTATTCTCTCTTTCTGTCTTTCTCCACTCCTTACTCTCTATTTCTCCACTTCTTACTCTCTCTTTCTCCACTCCTTACTCTCTCTTTCTGTCTTTCTCCACTCCTTACTCTCTCTTTCTCCACTCCTTACTCTCTCTTTCTGTCTTTCTCCACTCCTTACTCTCTCTTTCTCCACTCCTTACTCTCTCTTTCTCCACTCCTTACTCTCTCTTTCTCCACTCCTTACTCTCTCTTTCTGTCTTTCTCCACTCCCTCTCCACTCCTTAATCTCTCTTTCTCCACTCCTTACTCTCTCTTTCTCCACTCCTTACTCTCTCTTTCTCCACTCCTTACTCTCTCTTTCTCCACTCCTTACTCTCTCTTTCTCCTCTCCTTACTCTCTCTTTCTCCACTCCTTACTCTCTCTTTCTCCACTCCTTACTCTCTCTTTCTCCACTCCTTACTCTCTCTTTCTCCTCTCCTTACTCTCTCTTTTTCCACTCCTTACTCTCTCTTTCTCCACTCCTTACTCTCTCTTTCTCCTCTCCTTACTCTCTCTTTCTCCACTCCTTACTCTCTCTTTCTCCACTTTGTGAACAGAGCTCCGGGATCAGCTTGCTTAGGGGGCTCTTCTCCATGTTTATTTCTCAATAGGTGATGGGTTAGTTATGGAATATCTTGAGCTCTTATTTGGTACGGGGTAATTATTTCCACCTTTATACGTATATTGAGCATTATCTGAGGCCGGTTAGCTCAGTTGGTTAGAGCGTCGTGCTAATAACGCGAAGGTCGCGGGTTCGATACCCGTACTGGCCAGAAGTTTGTCTTTTTACTTTGATGTGTATGTCTACAGTGTCTCATAACTCTATTGATTGGGGTTTACAACTTGCATTTTAAATTAGTAGTATGAATTGTCGATTGTTCTGTTGTTGTGGAGTGACATTTAATTGTAGGAGTTTTCATTCGTTTTTTATTATACAAGGAACGAAGGAGGACAGGGACTTCATGGACTAAGAGACAGAGAGACAGAATGGTGAAGAAACAGATAGACGGGTCCATCAATCATTCGATTCATTCATTATTTACACACACACACACACACACTCCACCCCTTACTCTCTCTTTCTGTCTTTCTCCACTCCTTACTCTCTCTTTCTCCACTCCTTACGCTCTCTTTCTCCACTCCTTACTCTCTCTTTCTCCACTCCTTACTCTCTCTTTTTCCACTCCTTACTCTCTCTTTCTCCACTCCTTACTCTCTCTTTCTCCACTCCTTACTCTCTTTCTCCTCTCCTTACTCTCTCTTTCTCCACTCCTTACTCTCTCTTTCTCCACTCCTTACTCTCTCTTTCTCCACTCCTTACTCTCTCTTTCTCCTCTCCTTACTCTCTCTTTCTCCACTCCTTACTCTCTCTTTCTCCACTCCTTACTCTCTCTTTCTCCTCTCCTTACTCTCTCTTTCTCCTCTCCTTACTCTCTCTTTCTCCACTCCTTACTCTCTTTCTCCACTCCTTACTCTCTCTTTCTGTCTTTCTCCACTCCTTACTCTCTCTTTCTGTCTTTCTCCACTCCTTACTCTCTCTTTCTCCACTCCTTACTCTCTCTTTCTGTCTTTCTCCACTCCTTACTCTCTCTTTCTCCACTCCTTACTCTCTCTTTCTGTCTTTCTCCACTCCTTACTCTCTCTTTCTGTCTTTCTCCACTCCTTACTCTCTCTTTCTCCACTCCTTACTCTCTCTTTCTGTCTTTCTCCACTCCTTACTTTCTCTTTCTCCACTCCTTACTCTCTCTTTCTGTCTTTCTCCACTCCTTACTCTCTCTTTCTGTCTTTCTCCACTCCCTACTCTCTCTTTCTCCACTCCTTACTCTCTCTTTCTGTCTTTCTCCACTCCTTACTCTCTCTTTCTCCACTCTTTACTCTCTCTTTCTGTCTTTCTCCACTCCTTACTCTCTCTTTCTGTCTTTCTCCACTCCTTACTCTCTCTTTCTCCACTCCTTACTCTCTCTTTCTGTCTTTCTCCACTCCTTACTTTCTCTTTCTCCACTCCTTACTCTCTCTTTCTGTCTTTCTCCACTCCTTACTCTCTCTTTCTCCACTCCTTACTCTCTCTTTCTCCACTCCTTTCTCTCTCTTTCTGTCTTTCTCTACTCCTTACTCTCTCTTTCTCCACTCCTTACTCTGTCTTTCTGTCTTTCTCCACTCATTACTCTCTCTTTCTCTACTCCTTACTCTCTCTTTCTGTCTTTCTCTACTCCTTACTCCCTCTTTCTCCACTCCTTACTCTCTCTTTCTCCACTCCTTACTCTCTCTTTGTGTCTTTCTCCACTCCTTACTATCTTTCTCTGTCTTTCACTGTTTCTTTCTCTCTCTTTCTTTCTGTCTCTCTCTCAATTCAATTTCAATTCAAGGGGCTTTATTGGCATGGGAAACATATGTTAACATTGCCAAAGCAAGTGAGGTAGATAATATACACAAGGGAATTAAACAATTCAACTTTACAGTAAATATTACAGTCAAAGAAGTTCCAGGGAAAAGGAAGGATAGTATCATTGATCTTTAATAAGCTTTACGTATTGATCTCAAGAATTCGTGAGTTTAATTTTTGTTGAATTAGCACCCTTGTGTAGACCTAGCCCCGCCCACATCCGTTCCACGTATCGAAAGGGGTTGGAGGCGAAGGAAATACTAATATGTGCTACCAAATGCAACATACATTTCATAAATAGTCAAATAAAGTGTGTAAATAAGACGTATTAAACACGTCTGTAAAACCACAATGAGGACATATAGACCTACCGAGCAAGTTATCATTAATCATTGGGTACATCGTACGAAAAACATCAGAGTGATTTTAAATAGGAGCATAATTCACGTTCAAATTCACCACATAACATACACAGGCATTTCATCATTACGACCTTTAGGAAATAATGTCTGGAGGGTGAAAATCCCCAAACATTTCCTTTAACTCAGAGTATTATTTATATCACCTCCCCTGTCTGATATCTTAACTTTCTCTATGCCACAAAATCTAAAGGTAGAAATATCATGCTTCAGGTCATTAAAATGTACTGCGCCTGGATCATCCCTGTCGTTTCTTCTGGTTGAATTTTTATGTTCACTGATTCTCTGTTTGAGAGAGCGAGATGTTTTACCGAGATAGCAGAGACCACATGGACATATAATAATGTAGATAACATGGGTGGTGGAACACGTAATAATGTCATTTATTTGGGATCGTTTTCCTGTGTGTGGGTGGCAGAGATATTCACACTTTATCATGTTGTTGCACTGTGCGCCTCCTCTGCATTTATAGCTACCATGTGGAAGAGGGCGTAAAAGAGCCTGGCTGGTTTTCTTTTGTGATTGGCAGTTGGCATGGACCAATTTATCGCGTATATTGCGACCTCTTCTATACTCAATAAGTGGTGGATTTGTAAATTCAGCCGGAAAAAATGGGTCCGATGATAAAATGTGCCAGTGTTTCTTGAACGCATCTCCCACTTTTCGCGAGTTCAAAGTTTATGTCGTTGTGAACATTACGGAGTGTTCTTTAGCTTTAGCGGGTCTTTGTTTGTAGCAGTTCATCTCGTGTTTTTCCCAATGTCAAATTAAGACCTTCATCCACACACATCATTGTGTTGCTGTCCTGGAGCCCTGTGGGGTGTGTTTGTGAACAGAGATCCTGGACCAGCTTGCTTAGGGGACTTTTCTCCATGTTTATTTCTCAATAGGTGATGGATATGTTATAGAATGTCTTGAGCTCTTATTTGGTACGGTGTAGTTATTTCTACTTTTATCCGTAAATTAAGCATAATTTGAGGCCGGTTAGCTCAGTTGGTTAAACCTAACCCTAGCTCCTAAACCTAATTCTAACTTTAACCCTAAACCCCATATAAATAGCATTTGCTCTCGTGGGGACTAACACTCTGTAAACAGGAATGACAAGCTAAAGTTATCTAGATAGTCACAGAAATGTACGTTCAGCCTGTTCATTATTTCCGTCCGAGTTGACTTATCTTACGAAGTCAGCTTGGTTTAACATAGTTCCTTTCTTTTTTGACCTCGACATTGTTGCTGGATCGATACTTTCATAGTTAGCATGCTGTCTCTGCTAGCTAGGTTATGTCATCTGGAGTTGAAATAGGGCCCCAACAGCCCTCACTAATGTACAGGGTTCCAACAGCCCTCACTAATGTACAGAGCCACAACAGCCCTCACTAATGTACAGAGCCCCAACAGCCCTCACTAATGTACAGGGCCCCAACAGCCCTCACTAATGTACAGGGCCCCAACAGCCCTCACTAATGTACAGAGCCACAACAGCCCTCACTAATGTACAGAGCCCCAACAGCCCTCACTAATGTACAGGGTTCCCAACAGCCATAGTGTTGATCATTGACAGTGTAGAAGGGAGTCCTTGGAACTGAGCTGGATTTGTTTACGTTCTCTGCCCTCTATTGGTAGAACGTAGACATTGTAGATAAGCGACCACCTCCAGACCCATATATGGGTGTATCCCCGTTCCGTAGATTGATCATTATCTCAGGCCGGTTAGCTCAGTTGGTTAGAGCGTCGTGCTAATAACGCGAAGGTCGCGGGTTCGATACCCGTACTGGCCAGCAGGATTTTTTAAAATTTTACTATGAATGTCTACAGTGTCTCATAACTCTATTGATTGGGTTCTACCATATGCGTTTTAAATTAGTAGTATGAATTGTCGATTGTTATTGTGGAGTGATATTTTATTGTAGGAGTTCTTTTTTGTCATAGTAGGAGTTTTCATTCGTCTTTTATCATCCAAGGAAGGAAGGAGGACAGGGACTTCATGGACTAAGAGACAGAGAGACAGAATGGTGAAGAAACAGATATATGGGTCCATCAATCATTTGATTCATTCAATATTCACACACACACACACACACACACACACACACACACACACACACACCTAAATTTCCCCATGCTCACTTGGTCACACATTAACTAGAGAAGTACAGAGAGGTAAAGAGCCTGCAGACAGCTGCACCCTCTTTCTCCACTCCTTACTCTCTCTTTCTGTCATTCTCCACTCCTTACTCTCTCTTTCTCCACTCCTTACTCTCTCTTTCTGTCATTCTCCACTCCTTACTCTCTCTTTCTCCACTCCTTACTCTCTCTTTCTCCACTCCTTACTCTCTCTTTCTCTCTTTCTCCACTCCTTACTCTCTCTTTCTGTCTTTCTCCACTCCTTACTCTCTCTTTCTCCACTCCTTACTCTCTCTTTCTCCACTCCTTACTCTCTCTCTCCACTCCTTACTCTCTCTTTCTCCACTCCCTACTCTCTCTTTCTCCACTCCTTACTCTCTCTTTCTCCTCTCCTTACTCTCTCTTTCTCCACTCCTTACTCTCTTTCTCCACTCCTTACTCTCTCTTTCTCCACTCCTTACTCTCTCTTTCTCCACTCCTTACTCTCTCTTTCTCCTCTCCTTACTCTCTCTTTCCCCACTCCTTACTCTCTCTTTCTCCACTCCTTACTCTCTCTTTCTCCAATCCTTACTCTCTCTTTCTGTCATTCTCCACTCCTTACTCTCTCTTTCTCCACCCCTTACTCTCTCTTTCTGTCTTTCTCCACTCCTTACTCTCTCTTTCTCCTCTCCTTACTCTCTCTTTCCCCACTCCTTACTCTCTCTTTCTCCACTCCTTACTCTCTCTTTCTCCACTCCTTACTCTCGCTTTCTGTCTTTCTCCACTCCTTTCTCTCTCTTTCTGTCTTCCTCCACTCCTTACTCTCTCTTTCTGTCTTTCTCCACTCCTTACTCTCTCTTTCTGTCTTTCTCCACTCCTTACTCTCTCTTTCTCCACTCCTTACTCTCTCTTTCTGTCATTCTCCACTCCTTACTCTCTCTTTCTCCACCCCTTACTCTCTCTTTCTGTCTTTCTCCACTCCTTACTCTCTCTTTCTCCACTCCTTACTCTCTCTTTCTCCACTCCTTACTCTCTCTTTCTCCTCTCCTTACTCTCTCTTTCCCCACTCCTTACTCTCTCTTTCTCCACTCCTTACTCTCTCTTTCTCCACTCCTTACTCTCGCTTTCTGTCTTTCTCCACTCCTTTCTCTCTCTTTCTGTCTTTCTCCACTCCTTACTCTCTCTTTCTGTCTTTCTCCACTCATTACTCTCTCTTTCTCCACTCCTTACTCTCTCTTTCTGTCTTTCTCTACTCCTTACTCCCTCTTTCTCCACTCCTTACTCTCTCTTTCTCCACCCCTTACTCTCTCTTTCTCTCTTTCTCCACTCCTTACTCTCTCTTTTTGTCTTTCTCCACTCCTAACTCTCTCTCTCTGTCTTTCTCCACTCCTTACTCTCTCTTTCTGTCTTTCTATACTCCTTACTCTCTCTTTCTATACTCCTTACTCTCTCTTTCTGTCTTTCTCCACTCCTTACTCTCTCTTTCTCCACTCCTTACTCTCTCTTTCTCCACTCCTTACTCTCTCTTTCTGTCTTTCTCCACTCCTTACTCTCTCTTTCTCCACTCCTTACTCTCTCTTTCTGTCTTTCTCCACTCCTTACTCTCTCTTTCTCCACTCCTTACTCTCTCTTTCTCCACTCCTTACTCTCTCTTTGTCCTCTCCTTACTCTCTCTTTCCCCACTCCTTACTCTCTCTTTCTCCACTCCTTACTCTCTCTTTCTCCACTCCTTACTCTCGCTTTCTGTCTTTCTCCACTCCTTTCTCTCTCTTTCTGTCTTCCTCCACTCCTTACTCTCTCTTTCTGTCTTTCTCCACTCCTTACTCTCTCTTTCTGTCTTTCTCCACTCCTTACTCTCTCTTTCTCCACTCCTTACTCTCTCTTTCTGTCATTCTCCACTCCTTACTCTCTCTTTCTCCACCCCTTACTCTCTCTTTCTGTCTTTCTCCACTCCTTACTCTCTCTTTCTCCACTCCTTACTCTCTCTTTCTCCACTCCTTACTCTCTCTTTCTCCTCTCCTTACTCTCTCTTTCCCCACTCCTTACTCTCTCTTTCTCCACTCCTTACTCTCTCTTTCTCCACTCCTTACTCTCGCTTTCTGTCTTTCTCCACTCCTTTCTCTCTCTTTCTGTCTTTCTCCACTCCTTACTCTCTCTTTCTGTCTTTCTCCACTCATTACTCTCTCTTTCTCCACTCCTTACTCTCTCTTTCTGTCTTTCTCTACTCCTTACTCCCTCTTTCTCCACTCCTTACTCTCTCTTTCTCCACCCCTTACTCTCTCTTTCTCTCTTTCTCCACTCCTTACTCTCTCTTTTTGTCTTTCTCCACTCCTAACTCTCTCTCTCTGTCTTTCTCCACTCCTTACTCTCTCTTTCTGTCTTTCTATACTCCTTACTCTCTCTTTCTATACTCCTTACTCTCTCTTTCTGTCTTTCTCCACTCCTTACTCTCTCTTTCTCCACTCCTTACTCTCTCTTTCTCCACTCCTTACTCTCTCTTTCTGTCTTTCTCCACTCCTTACTCTCTCTTTCTCCACTCCTTACTCTCTCTTTCTGTCTTTCTCCACTCCTTACTCTCTCTTTCTCCACTTTGTGAACAGAGCTCCGGGATCAGCTTGCTTAGGGGGCTCTTCTCCATGTTTATTTCTCAATAGGTGATGGGTTAGTTATGGAATGTCTTGAGCTCTTATTTGGTACGGTGTAGTTATTTCTACTTTTATCCGTAACTTAAGCATTATCTGAGGCTGGTTAGCTCAGTTGGTTAGAGCGTCGTGCTAATAACGCGAAGGTCGCGGGTTCGATACCCGTACTGGCCAGCAGGATTTTTTAAAATTTTACTATGAATGTCTACAGTGTCTCATAACTCTATTGATTGGGTTCTACCATATGCGTTTTAAATTAGTAGTATGAATTGTCGATTGTTATTGTGGAGTGATATTTTATTGTAGGAGTTCTTTTTTGTCATAGTAGGAGTTTTCATTCGTCTTTTATCATCCAAGGAAGGAAGGAGGACAGGGACTTCATGGACTAAGAGACAGAGAGACAGAATGGTGAAGAAACAGATATATGGGTCCATCAATCATTTGATTCATTCAATATTCACACACACACACACACACACACACACACACACACACACACCTAAATTTCCCCATGCTCACTTGGTCACACATTAACTAGAGAAGTACAGAGAGGTAAAGAGCCTGCAGACAGCTGCACCCTCTTTCTCCACTCCTTACTCTCTCTTTCTGTCATTCTCCACTCCTTACTCTCTCTTTCTGTCATTCTCCACTCCTTACTCTCTCTTTCTGTCATTCTCCACTCCTTACTCTCTCTTTCTGTCATTCTCCACTCCTTACTCTCTCTTTCTCCACTCCTTACTCTCTCTTTCTGTCTTTCTCCACTCCTTACTCTCTCTTTCTCCACTCCTTACTCTCTCTTTCTCCACTCCTTACTCTCTCTTTCTCCACTCCTTACTCTCTCTTTCTCCACTCCCTACTCTCTCTTTCTCCACTCCTTACTCTCTCTTTCTCCTCTCCTTACTCTCTCTTTCTCCACTCCTTACTCTCTTTCTCCACTCCTTACTCTCTCTTTCTGTCTTTCTCCACTCCTTACTCTCTCTTTCTCCACTCCTTACTCTCTCTTTCTCCACTCCTTACTCTCTCTTTCTCCACTCCCTACTCTCTCTTTCTCCACTCCTTACTCTCTCTTTCTCCTCTCCTTACTCTCTCTTTCTCCACTCCTACTCTCTTTCTCCACTCCTTACTCTCTCTTTCTGTCTTTCTCCACTCCTTAC
This sequence comes from Oncorhynchus mykiss, assembly GCF_057628025.1. NCBI lineage: Eukaryota > Metazoa > Chordata > Actinopteri > Salmoniformes > Salmonidae > Oncorhynchus > Oncorhynchus mykiss. The sequence continues at coordinate 80,264,477 of NC_143031.1, read as the reverse complement.
TCTCTCTTTCTCCACTCCTTACTCTCTCTTTCTGTCTTTCTCCACTCCTTACTCTCTCTTTCTCCACTTTGTGAACAGAGCTCCGGGATCAGCTTGCTTAGGGGGCTCTTCTCCATGTTTATTTCTCAATAGGTGATGGGTTAGTTATGGAATATCTTGAGCTCTTATTTGGTACGGGGTAATTATTTCCACCTTTATACGTATATTGAGCATTATCTTAGGCCGGTTAGCTCAGTTGGTTAGAGCGTCGTGCTAATAACGCGAAGGTTGCGGGTTCGATACCCGTACTGGCCAGCAGGATTTTTTAAAATTTTACTATGAATGTCTACAGTGTCTCATAACTCTATTGATTGGGTTCTACCATATGCGTTTTAAATTAGTAGTATGAATTGTCGATTGTTATTGTGGAGTGATATTTTATTGTAGGAGTTCTTTTTTGTCATAGTAGGAGTTTTCATTCGTCTTTTATCATCCAAGGAAGGAAGGAGGACAGGGACTTCATGGACTAAGAGACAGAGAGACAGAATGGTGAAGAAACAGATATATGGGTCCATCAATCATTTGATTCATTCAATATTCACACACACACACACACACACACACACCTAAATTTCCCCATGCTCACTTGGTCACACATTAACTAGAGAAGTACAGAGAGGTAAAGAGCCTGCAGACAGCTGCACCCTCTTTCTCCACTCCTTACTCTCTCTTTCTGTCATTCTCCACTCCTTACTCTCTCTTTCTCCACTCCTTACTCTCTCTTTCTGTCATTCTCCACTCCTTACTCTCTCTTTCTCCACTCCTTACTCTCTCTTTCTCCACTCCTTACTCTCTCTTTCTCTCTTTCTCCACTCCTTACTCTCTCTTTCTGTCTTTCTCCACTCCTTACTCTCTCTTTCTCCACTCCTTACTCTCTCTTTCTCCACTCCTTACTCTCTCTTTCTCCACTCCCTACTCTCTCTTTCTCCACTCCTTACTCTCTCTTTCTCCTCTCCTTACTCTCTCTTTCTCCACTCCTTACTCTCTTTCTCCACTCCTTACTCTCTCTTTCTCCACTCCTTACTCTCTCTTTCTCCACTCCTTACTCTCTCTTTCTCCTCTCCTTACTCTCTCTTTCCCCACTCCTTACTCTCTCTTTCTCCACTCCTTACTCTCTCTTTCTCCACTCCTTACTCTCTCTTTCTGTCTTTCTCCACTCCTTTCTCTCTCTTTCTGTCTTTCTCCACTCCTTACTCTCTCTTTCTGTCTTTCTCCACTCCTTACTCTCTCTTTCTGTCTTTCTCCACTCCTTACTCTCTCTTTCTCCACTCCTTACTCTCTCTTTCTGTCATTCTCCACTCCTTACTCTCTCTTTCTCCACCCCTTACTCTCTCTTTCTGTCTTTCTCCACTCCTTACTCTCTCTTTCTCCACTCCTTACTCTCTCTTTCTCCACTCCTTACTCTCTCTTTCTCCTCTCCTTACTCTCTCTTTCCCCACTCCTTACTCTCTCTTTCTCCACTCCTTACTCTCTCTTTCTCCACTCCTCACTCTCTCTTTCTGTCTTTCTCCACTCCTTTCTCTCTCTTTCTGTCTTTCTCCACTCCTTACTCTCTCTTTCTGTCTTTCTCCACTCATTACTCTCTCTTTCTCCACTCCTTACTCTCTCTTTCTGTCTTTCTCTACTCCTTACTCCCTCTTTCTCCACTCCTTACTCTCTCTTTCTCTCTTTCTCCACTCCTTACTCTCTCTTTTTGTCTTTCTCCACTCCTTACTCTCTCTTTCTGTCTTTCTATACTCCTTACTCTCTCTTTCTCCACTCCTTACTCTCTCTTTCTGTCTTTCTCCACTCCTTACTCTCTCTTTCTCCACTCCGTACTCTCTCTTTCTCCACTCCTTACTCTCTCTTTCTGTCTTTCTCCACTCCTTACTCTCTCTTTCTCCACTCCTTACTCTCTCTTTCTGTCTTTCTCCACTCCTTACTCTCTCTTTCTCCACTTTGTGAACAGAGCTCCGGGATCAGCTTGCTTAGGGGGCTCTTCTCCATGTTTATTTCTCAATAGGTGATGGGTTAGTTATGGAATATCTTGAGCTCTTATTTGGTACGGGGTAATTATTTCCACCTTTATACGTATATTGAGCATTATCTGAGGCCGGTTAGCTCAGTTGGTTAGAGCGTCGTGCTAATAACGCGAAGGTCGCGGGTTCGATACCCGTACTGGCCAGAAGTTTGTCTTTTTACTTTGATGTGTATGTCTACAGTGTCTCATAACTCTATTGATTGGGGTTTACAACTTGCATTTTAAATTAGTAGTATGAATTGTCGATTGTTCTGTTGTTGTGGAGTGACATTTAATTGTAGGAGTTTTCATTCGTTTTTTATTATACAAGGAACGAAGGAGGACAGGGACTTCATGGACTAAGAGACAGAGAGACAGAATGGTGAAGAAACAGATAGACGGGTCCATCAATCATTCGATTCATTCATTATTTACACACACACACACACACTCCACCCCTTACTCTCTCTTTCTGTCTTTCTCCACTCCTTACTCTCTCTTTCTCCACTCCTTACACTCTCTTTCTCCACTCCTTACTCTCTCTTTCTCCACTCCTTACTCTCTCTTTCTCCACTCCTTACTCTCTCTTTCTCCACTCCTTACTCTCTCTTTCTCCACTCCTTACTCTCTCTTTCTCCACTCCTTACTCTCTTTCTCCTCTCCTTACTCTCTCTTTCTCCACTCCTTACTCTCTCTTTCTCCACTCCTTACTCTCTCTTTCTCCACTCCTTACTCTCTCTTTCTCCTCTCCTTACTCTCTCTTTCTCCACTCCTTACTCTCTCTTTCTCCACTCCTTACTCTCTCTTTCTGTCTTTCTCCACTCCTTACTCTCTCTTTCTGTCTTTCTCCACTCCTTACTCTCTCTTTCTCCACTCCTTACTCTCTCTTTCTCCACTCCTTACTCTCTCTTTCTGTCTTTCTCTACTCCTTACTCTCTCTTTCTCCACTCCTTACTCTCTCTTTCTGTCTTTCTCCACTCCTTACTTTCTCTTTCTCCACTCCTTACTCTCTCTTTCTGTCTTTCTCCACTCCTTACTCTCTCTTTCTCCACTCCTTACTCTCTCTTTCTCCTCTCCTTACTCTCTCTTTCTGTCTTTCTCTACTCCTTACTCTCTCTTTCTCCACTCCTTACTCTGTCTTTCTGTCTTTCTCCACTCATTACTCTCTCTTTCTCCACTCCTTACTCTCTCTTTCTGTCTTTCTCTACTCCTTACTCCCTCTTTCTCCACTCCTTACTCTCTCTTTTTGTCTTTCTCCACTCCTTACTCTCTCTTTCTGTCTTTCTATACTCCTTACTCTCTCTTTCTCCACTCCTTACTCTCTCTTTCTGTCTTTCTCCACTCCTTACTCTCTCTTTCTCCACTCCTTACTCTCTCTTTCTCCACTCCTTACTCTCTCTTTCTGTCTTTCTCCACTCCTTACTCTCTCTTTATCCACTCCTTACTCTCTCTTTCTGTCTTTCTCCACTCCTTACTCTCTCTTTCTCCACTTTGTGAACAGAGCTCCGGGATCAGCTTGCTTAGGGGGCTCTTCTCCATGTTTATTTCTCAATAGGTGATGGGTTAGTTATGGAATATCTTGAGCTCTTATTTGGTACGGGGTAATTATTTCCACCTTTATACGTATATTGAGCATTATCTGAGGCCGGTTAGCTCAGTTGGTTAGAGCGTCGTGCTAATAACGCGAAGGTCGCGGGTTCGATACCCGTACTGGCCAGAAGTTTGTCTTTTTACTTTGATGTGTATGTCTACAGTGTCTCATAACTCTATTGATTGGGGTTTACAACTTGCATTTTAAATTAGTAGTATGAATTGTCGATTGTTCTGTTGTTTTGGAGTGACATTTAATTGTAGGAGTTTTCATTCGTTTTTTATTATACAAGGAACGAAGGAGGACAGGGACTTCATGGACTAAGAGACAGAGAGACAGAATGGTGAAGAAACAGATAGACGGGTCCATCAATCATTCGATTCATTCATTATTTACACACACACACACACACACTCCACCCCTTACTCTCTCTTTCTGTCTTTCTCCACTCCTTACTCTCTCTTTCTCCACTCCTTACTCTCTCTTTCTCCACTCCTTACTCTCTCTTTCTCCACTCCTTACTCTCTCTTTCTCCACTCCTTACTCTCTCTTTCTCCACTCCTTACTCTCTCTTTCTCCTCTCCTTACTCTCTCTTTCTCCACTCCTTACTCTCTCTTTCTCCACTCCTTACTCTCTCTTTCTCCTCTCCTTACTCTCTCTTTCTCCACTCCTTACTCTCTCTTTCTCCACTCCTTACTCTCTCTTTCTCCACTCCTTACTCTCTCTTTCTCCTCTCCTTACTCTCTCTTTCTCCACTCCTTACTCTCTCTTTCTCCACTCCTTACTCTCTCTTTCTGTCTTTCTCCACTCCTTACTCTCTCTTTCTGTCTTTCTCCACTCCTTACTCTCTCTTTCTCCACTCCTTACTCTCTCTTTCTCCACTCCTTACTCTCTCTTTCTGTCTTTCTCTACTCCTTACTCTCTCTTTCTCCACTCCTTACTCTCTCTTTCTGTCTTTCTCCACTCCTTACTTTCTCCTTCTCCACTCCTTACTCTCTCTTTCTGTCTTTCTCCACTCCTTACTCTCTCTTTCTCCACTCCTTACTCTCTCTTTCTCCTCTCCTTACTCTCTCTTTCTGTCTTTCTCTACTCCTTACTCTCTCTTTCTCCACTCCTTACTCTGTCTTTCTGTCTTTCTCCACTCATTACTCTCTCTTTCTCCACTCCTTACTCTCTCTTTCTCCACTCCTTACTCTCTCTTTCTGTCTTTCTCCACTCCTTACTCTCTCTTTCTGTCTTTCTCCACTCCTTACTCTCTCTTTCTCCACTCCTTACTCTCTCTTTCTCCACTCCTTACTCTCTCTTTCTGTCTTTCTCTACTCCTTACTCTCTCTTTCTCCACTCCTTACTCTCTCTTTCTGTCTTTCTCCACTCCTTACTTTCTCTTTCTCCACTCCTTACTCTCTCTTTCTGTCTTTCTCCACTCCTTACTCTCTCTTTCTCCACTCCTTACTCTCTCTTTCTCCTCTCCTTACTCTCTCTTTCTGTCTTTCTCTACTCCTTACTCTCTCTTTCTCCACTCCTTACTCTGTCTTTCTGTCTTTCTCCACTCATTACTCTCTCTTTCTCCACTCCTTACTCTCTCTTTCGGTCTTTCTCTACTCCTTACTCCCTCTTTCTCCACTCCTTACTCTATCTTTCTCCACTCCTTACTCTCTCTTTCTGTCTTTCTCCACTCCTTACTCTCTCTTTCTGTCTTTCTCCACTCCTTACTCTCTCTTTCTGTCATTCTCCACTCCTTACTCTCTCTTTCTGTCTTTCTCCACTCCTTACTATCTTTCTCTGTCTTTCACTGTTTCTTTCTCTCTCTTTCTTTCTGTCTCTCTCTCAATTCAATTTCAATTCAAGGGGCTTTATTGGCATGGGAAACATATGTTAACATTGCCAAAGCCAGTGAGGTAGATAATATACAAAAGGGAATTAAACAATTCAACTTTACAGTAAATATTACAGTCAAAGAAGTTCCAGGGAAAAGGAAGGATAGTATCATTGATCTTTAATAAGCTTTACTTATCGATCTCATGGCTTTCGTGAGTTTTTAAAAATTTAAATTAACACCCTTGTGTAGACCTAGCCCCGCCCACATCCGTTCCACGCATCGACAGGGGTTGGAGGCGAAGGAAATACTAATACGTGCTACCAAATACAACATACATTTCGTAAATATTCAAATAAAGTGTGTAAATAAGACGTCAGACGTACACATCTGTAAAACCACAATGAGGACATATAGACCTACCGAGCAAGTCTTCATTAATCATTGGGTACATCGTACGAAAAACATCAGTGATCTTAAATAGGAGCATAATTCACGTTCAAATTCACGACATAACATACACAGGCATTTCATCATTACGACCTTTAGGAAATAATGTCTGGAGGGTGAAAATCCCCAAACATTCCCTTTAACTCAGAGTATTATTTATATCACCTCCCCTGTCTGATATCTTAACTTTCTCTATGCCACAAAATCTAAAGGTAGAAATATCATGCTTCAGGTCATTGAAATGTACTGCGCCTGGATAATCCCTGTCGTTTCTTCTGGTTGAATTTTTATGTTCACTGATTCTCTGTTTGAGAGAGCGAGATGTTTTACCGAGATAGCAGAGACCACATGGACATATAATAATGTAGATAACATGGGTGGTGGAACACGTAATAATGTCATTTATTTGGGATCGTTTTCCTGTGTGTGGGGTGGCAGAGATATTCACACTTCATCATGTTGTTGCACTGTGCGCCTCCTCTGCATTTATAGCTACCATGTGGAAGAGGGCGTAAAAGAGCCTGGCTGGTTTTCTTTTGTGATTGGCAGTTGGCATGGACCAATTTATCGCGTATATTGCAACTTCTTCTATACACAATAAGTGGTGGATTTGTAAATTCAGCCGGAAAAATGGGTCCGATGATAAAATGTGCCAGTGTTTCTTGAACGCATCTCCCACTTTTCGCGAGTTCAAAGTTTATGTCGTTGTGAACATTACGGAGTGTTCTTTAGCTTTAGCGGGTCTTTGTTTGTAGCAGTTAATCTCGTGTTTTTCCCAATGTCAAATTAAGAGCTTCATCCACACACAGAATTGTGTTGCTGTCCTGGTGCCCTGTGGGGTGTGTTTGTGAACACAGATCCTGGACCAGCTTGCTTAGGGGACTTTTCTCCATGTTTATTTCTCAATAGGTGATGGATTTGTTATAGAATGTCTTGAGCTCTTATTTGGTACGGTGTAGTTATTTCTACTTTTATCCGTAAATTACGCATTATCTGAGGCCGGTTCGCTCAGTTGGTTAGAGCGTCGTGCTAATAACGCGAAGATCGCGGGTTCGATACCCGTACTGGCCAGCAGGATTTTTTTAAATTTTACTATGAATGTCTACAGTGTCTCATAACTCTATTGATTGGGTTCTACCATATGCGTTTTAAATTAGTAGTATGAATTGTCGATTGTTATTGTGGAGTGATATTTTATTGTAGGAGTTCTTTTTTGTCATAGTAGGAGTTTTCATTCGTCTTTTATCATCCAAGGAAGGAAGGAGGACAGGGACTTCATAGACTAAGAGACAGAGAGACAGAATGGTGAAGAAACAGATATATGGGTCCATCAATCATTTGATTCATTCAATATTCACACACACACACACACACACACACACACACACACACACACACACACACACACACCTAAATTTCCCCATGCTCACTTGGTCACACATTAACTAGAGAAGTACAGAGAGGTAAAGAGCCTGCAGACAGCTGCACCCTCTTTCTCCACTCCTTACTCTCTCTTTCTGTCATTCTCCACTCCTTACTCTCTCTTTCTCCACTCCTTACTCTCTCTTTCTGTCATTCTCCACTCCTTACTCTCTCTTTCTCCACTCCTTACTCTCTCTTTCTCCACTCCTTACTCCCTCTTTCTCTCTTTCTCCACTCCTTACTCTCTCTTTCTGTCTTTCTCCACTCCTTACTCTCTCTTTCTCCACTCCTTACTCTCTCTTTCTCCACTCCCTACTCTCTCTTTCTCCTCTCCTTACTCTCTCTTTCTCCACTCCTTACTCTCTTTCTCCACTCCTTACTCTCTCTTTCTCCACTCCTTACTCTCTCTTTCTCCACTCCTTACTCTCTCTTTCTCCTCTCCTTACTCTCTCTTTCCCCACTCCTTACTCTCTCTTTGTCCACTCCTTACTCTCTCTTTCTCCACTCCTTACTCTCTCTTTCTGTCTTTCTCCACTCCTTTCTCTCTCTTTCTGTCTTTCTCCACTCCTTACTCTCTCTTTCTGTCTTTCTCCACTCCTTACTCTCTCTTTCTGTCTTTCTCCACTCCTTACTCTCTCTTTCTCCACTCCTTACTCTCTCTTTCTGTCATTCTCCACTCCTTACTCTCTCTTTCTCCACCCCTTACTCTCTCTTTCTGTCTTTCTCCACTCCTTACTCTCTCTTTCTCCACTCCTTACTCTCTCTTTCTCCACTCCTTACTCTCTCTTTCTCCTCTCCTTACTCTCTGTTTTCCCTCTCCTTACTCTCTCTTTCTCCACTCCTTACTCTCTCTTTCTCCACTCCTTACTCTCTCTTTCTGTCTTTCTCCACTCCTTTCTCTCTCTTTCTGTCTTTCTCCACTCCTTACTCTCTCTTTCTGTCTTTCTCCACTCATTACTCTCTCTTTCTCCACTCCTTACTCTCTCTTTCTGTCTTTCTCTACTCCTTACTCCCTCTTTCTCCACTCCTTACTCTCTCTTTCTCCACCCCTTACTCTCTCTTTCTCTCTTTCTCCACTCCTTACTCTCTCTTTTTGTTTTTTCTCCACTCCTTACTCTCTCTTTCTGTCTTTCTATACTCCTTACTCTCTCTTTCTCCACTCCTTACTCTCTCTTTCTGTCTTTCTCCACTCCTTACTCTCTCTTTCTCCACTCCTTACTCTCTCTTTCTCCACTCCTTACTCTCTCTTTCTGTCTTTCTCCACTCCTTACTCTCTCTTTCTCCACTCCTTACTCTGTCTTTCTGTCTTTCTCCACTCCTTACTCTCTCTTTCTCCACTTTGTGAACAGAGCTCCGGGATCAGCTTGCTTAGGGGGCTCTTCTCCATGTTTATTTCTCAATAGGTGATGGGTTAGTTATGGAATATCTTGAGCTCTTATTTGGTACGGGGTAGTTATTTCCACCTTTATACGTATATTGAGCATTATCTGAGGCCGGTTAGCTCAGTTGGTTAGAGCGTCGTGCTAATAACGCGAAGGTCGCGGGTTCGATACCCGTACTGGCCAGAAGTTTGTCTTTTTACTTTAATGTGTATGTCTATAGTGTCTCATAACTCTATTGATTGGGGTTTACAACTTGCATTTTAAATTAGTAGTATGAATTGTTGATTGTTCTGTTGTTGTGGAGTGACATTTAATTGTAGGAGTTTTCATTCGTTTTTTATTATACAAGGAAGGAAGGAGAACAGGGACTTCTTGGACTAAGAGACAGAGAGACAGAATGGTGAAGAAACAGATAGACGGGTCCATCAATCATTCGATTCATTCATTATTTACACACACACACACACACACTCCACCCCTTACTCTCTCTTTCTGTCTTTCTCCACTCCTTACTCTCTCTTTCTCAGCTCCTTACTCTCTCTTTCTCCACTCCTTACTCTCTCTTTCTCCACTCCTTACTCTCTCTTTCTCCACTCCTTACTCTCTCTTTCTCCACTCCTTACTCTCTCTTTCTCCACTCCTTACTCTCTTTCTCCTCTCCTTACTCTCTCTTTCTCCACTCCTTACTCTCTCTTTCTCCACTCCTTACTCTCTCTTTCTCCACTCCTTACTCTCTCTTTCTCCTCTCCTTACTCTCTCTTTCTCCACTCCTTACTCTCTCTTTCTCCACTCCTTACTCTCTCTTTCTGTCTTTCTCCACTCCTTACTCTCTCTTTCTGTCTTTCTCCACTCCTTACTCTCTCTTTCTCCACTCCTTACTCTCTCTTTCTCCACTTCTTACTCTCTCTTTCTGTCTTTCTCTACTCCTTACTCTCTCTTTCTCCACTCCTTACTCTCTCTTTCTGTCTTTCTCCACTCCTTACTTTCTCTTTCTCCACTCCTTACTCTCTCTTTCTGTCTTTCTCCACTCCTTACTCTCTCTTTCTCCACTCCTTACTCTCTCTTTCTCCTCTCCTTACTCTCTCTTTCTGTCTTTCTCTACTCCTTACTCCCTCACGCCCTGTGGGGTGTGTTTGTGAACAGAGATCCTGGACCAGCTTGCTTAGGGGACTTTTCTCCATGTTTATTTCTCAATAGGTGATGGATTTGTTATAGAATGTCTTGAGCTCTTATTTGGTACGGTGTAGTTATTTCTACTTTTATCCGTAAATTAAGCATTATCTGAGGCCGGTTAGCTCATTTGGTTAGAGCGTCGTGCTAATAACGCGAAGGTTTTTGGTTCAATACCCGAAATGGCCAGCTTGATTTTTTAAAATTTTACTATGAATGTCTACAGTGTCTCATAACTCTATTGATTGGGTTCTACCATATGCGTTTTAAATTAGTAGTATGAATTGTCGATTGTTATTGTGGAGTGATATTTTATTGTAGGAGTTCTTTTTTGTCATAGTAGGAGTTTTCATTCGTCTTTTATCATCCAAGGAAGGAAGGAGGACAGGGACTTCATGGACTAAGAGACAGAGAGACAGAATGGTGAAGAAACAGATATATGGGTCCATCAATCATTTGATTCATTCAATATTCACACACACACACACACACACACACACACACACACACACACCTAAATTTCCCCATGCTCACTTGGTCACACATTAACTAGAGAAGTACAGAGGTAAAGAGCCTGCAGACAGCTGCACCCTCTTTCTCCACTCCTTACTCTCTCTTTCTGTCATTCTCCACTCCTTACTCTCTCTTTCTCCACTCCTTACTCTCTCTTTCTGTCATTCTCCACTCCTTACTCTCTCTTTCTGTCTTTCTCTACTCCTTACTCTCTCTTTCTCCACTCCTTACTCTCTCTTTCTGTCTTTCTCCACTCCTTACTTTCTCTTTCTCCACTCCTTACTCTCTCTTTCTGTCTTTCTCCACTCCTTACTCTCTCTTTCTCCACTCCTTACTCTCTCTTTCTCCTCTCCTTACTCTCTCTTTCTGTCTTTCTCTACTCCTTACTCTCTCTTTCTCCACTCCTTACTCTGTCTTTCTGTCTTTCTCCACTCATTAGTCTCTCTTTCTCCACTCCTTACTCTCTCTTTCTGTCTTTCTCTACTCCTTACTCCCTCTTTCTCCACTCCTTACTCTCTCTTTTTGTCTTTCTCCACTCCTTACTCTCTCTTTCTGTCTTTCTATACTCCTTACTCTCTCTTTCTCCACTCCTTACTCTCTCTTTCTGTCTTTCTCCACTCCTTACTCTCTCTTTCTCCACTCCTTACTCTCTCTTTCTCCACTCCTTACTCTCTCTTTCTGTCTTTCTCCACTCCTTACTCTCTCTTTATCCACTCCTTACTCTCTCTTTCTGTCTTTCTCCACTCCTTACTCTCTCTTTCTCCACTTTGTGAACAGAGCTCCGGGATCAGCTTGCTTAGGGGGCTCTTCTCCATGTTTATTTCTCAATAGGTGATGGGTTAGTTATGGAATATCTTGAGCTCTTATTTGGTACGGGGTAATTATTTCCACCTTTATACGTATATTGAGCATTATCTGAGGCCGGTTAGCTCAGTTGGTTAGAGCGTCGTGCTAATAACGCGAAGGTCGCGGGTTCGATACCCGTACTGGCCAGAAGTTTGTCTTTTTACTTTGATGTGTATGTCTACAGTGTCTCATAACTCTATTGATTGGGGTTTACAACTTGCATTTTAAATTAGTAGTATGAATTGTCGATTGTTCTGTTGTTTTGGAGTGACATTTAATTGTAGGAGTTTTCATTCGTTTTTTATTATACAAGGAACGAAGGAGGACAGGGACTTCATGGACTAAGAGACAGAGAGACAGAATGGTGAAGAAACAGATAGACGGGTCCATCAATCATTCGATTCATTCATTATTTACACACACACACACACACACTCCACCCCTTACTCTCTCTTTCTGTCTTTCTCCACTCCTTACTCTCTCTTTCTCCACTCCTTACTCTCTCTTTCTCCACTCCTTACTCTCTCTTTCTCCACTCCTTACTCTCTCTTTCTCCACTCCTTACTCTCTCTTTCTCCACTCCTTACTCTCTCTTTCTCCTCTCCTTACTCTCTCTTTCTCCACTCCTTACTCTCTCTTTCTCCACTCCTTACTCTCTCTTTCTCCTCTCCTTACTCTCTCTTTCTCCACTCCTTACTCTCTCTTTCTCCACTCCTTACTCTCTCTTTCTCCACTCCTTACTCTCTCTTTCTCCTCTCCTTACTCTCTCTTTCTCCACTCCTTACTCTCTCTTTCTCCACTCCTTACTCTCTCTTTCTGTCTTTCTCCACTCCTTACTCTCTCTTTCTGTCTTTCTCCACTCCTTACTCTCTCTTTCTCCACTCCTTACTCTCTCTTTCTCCACTCCTTACTCTCTCTTTCTGTCTTTCTCTACTCCTTACTCTCTCTTTCTCCACTCCTTACTCTCTCTTTCTGTCTTTCTCCACTCCTTACTTTCTCCTTCTCCACTCCTTACTCTCTCTTTCTGTCTTTCTCCACTCCTTACTCTCTCTTTCTCCACTCCTTACTCTCTCTTTCTCCTCTCCTTACTCTCTCTTTCTGTCTTTCTCTACTCCTTACTCTCTCTTTCTCCACTCCTTACTCTGTCTTTCTGTCTTTCTCCACTCATTACTCTCTCTTTCTCCACTCCTTACTCTCTCTTTCTCCACTCCTTACTCTCTCTTTCTGTCTTTCTCCACTCCTTACTCTCTCTTTCTGTCTTTCTCCACTCCTTACTCTCTCTTTCTCCACTCCTTACTCTCTCTTTCTCCACTCCTTACTCTCTCTTTCTGTCTTTCTCTACTCCTTACTCTCTCTTTCTCCACTCCTTACTCTCTCTTTCTGTCTTTCTCCACTCCTTACTTTCTCTTTCTCCACTCCTTACTCTCTCTTTCTGTCTTTCTCCACTCCTTACTCTCTCTTTCTCCACTCCTTACTCTCTCTTTCTCCTCTCCTTACTCTCTCTTTCTGTCTTTCTCTACTCCTTACTCTCTCTTTCTCCACTCCTTACTCTGTCTTTCTGTCTTTCTCCACTCATTACTCTCTCTTTCTCCACTCCTTACTCTCTCTTTCGGTCTTTCTCTACTCCTTACTCCCTCTTTCTCCACTCCTTACTCTATCTTTCTCCACTCCTTACTCTCTCTTTCTGTCTTTCTCCACTCCTTACTCTCTCTTTCTGTCTTTCTCCACTCCTTACTCTCTCTTTCTGTCTTTCTCCACTCCTTACTCTCTCTTTCTGTCATTCTCCACTCCTTACTCTCTCTTTCTGTCTTTCTCCACTCCTTACTATCTTTCTCTGTCTTTCACTGTTTCTTTCTCTCTCTTTCTTTCTGTCTCTCTCTCAATTCAATTTCAATTCAAGGGGCTTTATTGGCATGGGAAACATATGTTAACATTGCCAAAGCCAGTGAGGTAGATAATATACAAAAGGGAATTAAACAATTCAACTTTACAGTAAATATTACAGTCAAAGAAGTTCCAGGGAAAAGGAAGGATAGTATCATTGATCTTTAATAAGCTTTACTTATCGATCTCATGGCTTTCGTGAGTTTTTAAAAATTTAAATTAACACCCTTGTGTAGACCTAGCCCCGCCCACATCCGTTCCACGCATCGACAGGGGTTGGAGGCGAAGGAAATACTAATACGTGCTACCAAATACAACATACATTTCGTAAATATTCAAATAAAGTGTGTAAATAAGACGTCAGACGTACACATCTGTAAAACCACAATGAGGACATATAGACCTACCGAGCAAGTCTTCATTAATCATTGGGTACATCGTACGAAAAACATCAGTGATCTTAAATAGGAGCATAATTCACGTTCAAATTCACGACATAACATACACAGGCATTTCATCATTACGACCTTTAGGAAATAATGTCTGGAGGGTGAAAATCCCCAAACATTCCCTTTAACTCAGAGTATTATTTATATCACCTCCCCTGTCTGATATCTTAACTTTCTCTATGCCACAAAATCTAAAGGTAGAAATATCATGCTTCAGGTCATTGAAATGTACTGCGCCTGGATAATCCCTGTCGTTTCTTCTGGTTGAATTTTTATGTTCACTGATTCTCTGTTTGAGAGAGCGAGATGTTTTACCGAGATAGCAGAGACCACATGGACATATAATAATGTAGATAACATGGGTGGTGGAACACGTAATAATGTCATTTATTTGGGATCGTTTTCCTGTGTGTGGGGTGGCAGAGATATTCACACTTCATCATGTTGTTGCACTGTGCGCCTCCTCTGCATTTATAGCTACCATGTGGAAGAGGGCGTAAAAGAGCCTGGCTGGTTTTCTTTTGTGATTGGCAGTTGGCATGGACCAATTTATCGCGTATATTGCAACTTCTTCTATACACAATAAGTGGTGGATTTGTAAATTCAGCCGGAAAAATGGGTCCGATGATAAAATGTGCCAGTGTTTCTTGAACGCATCTCCCACTTTTCGCGAGTTCAAAGTTTATGTCGTTGTGAACATTACGGAGTGTTCTTTAGCTTTAGCGGGTCTTTGTTTGTAGCAGTTAATCTCGTGTTTTTCCCAATGTCAAATTAAGAGCTTCATCCACACACAGAATTGTGTTGCTGTCCTGGAGCCCTGTGGGGTGTGTTTGTGAACACAGATCCTGGACCAGCTTGCTTAGGGGACTTTTCTCCATGTTTATTTCTCAATAGGTGATGGATTTGTTATAGAATGTCTTGAGCTCTTATTTGGTACGGTGTAGTTATTTCTACTTTTATCCGTAAATTACGCATTATCTGAGGCCGGTTCGCTCAGTTGGTTAGAGCGTCGTGCTAATAACGCGAAGATCGCGGGTTCGATACCCGTACTGGCCAGCAGGATTTTTTAAAATTTTACTATGAATGTCTACAGTGTCTCATAACTCTATTGATTGGGTTCTACCATATGCGTTTTAAATTAGTAGTATGAATTGTCGATTGTTATTGTGGAGTGATATTTTATTGTAGGAGTTCTTTTTTGTCATAGTAGGAGTTTTCATTCGTCTTTTATCATCCAAGGAAGGAAGGAGGACAGGGACTTCATAGACTAAGAGACAGAGAGACAGAATGGTGAAGAAACAGATATATGGGTCCATCAATCATTTGATTCATTCAATATTCACACACACACACACACACACACACACACACACACACACACACACACACACACACACACACCTAAATTTCCCCATGCTCACTTGGTCACACATTAACTAGAGAAGTACAGAGAGGTAAAGAGCCTGCAGACAGCTGCACCCTCTTTCTCCACTCCTTACTCTCTCTTTCTGTCATTCTCCACTCCTTACTCTCTCTTTCTCCACTCCTTACTCTCTCTTTCTGTCATTCTCCACTCCTTACTCTCTCTTTCTCCACTCCTTACTCTCTCTTTCTCCACTCCTTACTCCCTCTTTCTATCTTTCTCCACTCCTTACTCTCTCTTTCTGTCTTTCTCCACTCCTTACTCTCTCTTTCTCCACTCCTTACTCTCTCTTTCTCCACTCCCTACTCTCTCTTTCTCCTCTCCTTACTCTCTCTTTCTCCACTCCTTACTCTCTTTCTCCACTCCTTACTCTCTCTTTCTCCACTCCTTACTCTCTCTTTCTCCACTCCTTACTCTCTCTTTCTCCTCTCCTTACTCTCTCTTTCCCCACTCCTTACTCTCTCTTTGTCCACTCCTTACTCTCTCTTTCTCCACTCCTTACTCTCTCTTTCTGTCATTCTCCACTCCTTACTCTCTCTTTCTCCACTCCTTACTCTCTCTTTCTCCACTCCTTACTCCCTCTTTCTATCTTTCTCCACTCCTTACTCTCTCTTTCTGTCTTTCTCCACTCCTTACTCTCTCTTTCTCCACTCCTTACTCTCTCTTTCTCCACTCCCTACTCTCTCTTTCTCCTCTCCTTACTCTCTCTTTCTCCACTCCTTACTCTCTTTCTCCACTCCTTACTCTCTCTTTCTCCACTCCTTACTCTCTCTTTCTCCACTCCTTACTCTCTCTTTCTCCTCTCCTTACTCTCTCTTTCCCCACTCCTTACTCTCTCTTTGTCCACTCCTTACTCTCTCTTTCTCCACTCCTTACTCTCTCTTTCTGTCTTTCTCCACTCCTTTCTCTCTCTTTCTGTCTTTCTCCACTCCTTACTCTCTCTTTCTGTCTTTCTCCACTCCTTACTCTCTCTTTCTGTCTTTCTCCACTCCTTACTCTCTCTTTCTCCACTCCTTACTCTCTCTTTCTGTCATTCTCCACTCCTTACTCTCTCTTTCTCCACCCCTTACTCTCTCTTTCTGTCTTTCTCCACTCCTTACTCTCTCTTTCTCCACTCCTTACTCTCTCTTTCTCCACTCCTTACTCTCTCTTTCTCCTCTCCTTACTCTCTGTTTTCCCTCTCCTTACTCTCTCTTTCTCCACTCCTTACTCTCTCTTTCTCCACTCCTTACTCTCTCTTTCTGTCTTTCTCCACTCCTTTCTCTCTCTTTCTGTCTTTCTCCACTCCTTACTCTCTCTTTCTGTCTTTCTCCACTCATTACTCTCTCTTTCTCCACTCCTTACTCTCTCTTTCTGTCTTTCTCTACTCCTTACTCCCTCTTTCTCCACTCCTTACTCTCTCTTTCTCCACCCCTTACTCTCTCTTTCTCTCTTTCTCCACTCCTTACTCTCTCTTTTTGTTTTTTCTCCACTCCTTACTCTCTCTTTCTGTCTTTCTATACTCCTTACTCTCTCTTTCTCCACTCCTTACTCTCTCTTTCTGTCTTTCTCCACTCCTTACTCTCTCTTTCTCCACTCCTTACTCTCTCTTTCTCCACTCCTTACTCTCTCTTTCTGTCTTTCTCCACTCCTTACTCTCTCTTTCTCCACTCCTTACTCTGTCTTTCTGTCTTTCTCCACTCCTTACTCTCTCTTTCTCCACTTTGTGAACAGAGCTCCGGGATCAGCTTGCTTAGGGGGCTCTTCTCCATGTTTATTTCTCAATAGGTGATGGGTTAGTTATGGAATATCTTGAGCTCTTATTTGGTACGGGGTAGTTATTTCTACCTTTATACGTATATTGAGCATTATCTGAGGCCGGTTAGCTCAGTTGGTTAGAGCGTCGTGCTAATAACGCGAAGGTCGCGGGTTCGATACCCGTACTGGCCAGAAGTTTGTCTTTTTACTTTGATGTGTATGTCTATAGTGTCTCATAACTCTATTGATTGGGGTTTACAACTTGCATTTTAAATTAGTAGTATGAATTGTTGATTGTTCTGTTGTTGTGGAGTGACATTTAATTGTAGGAGTTTTCATTCGTTTTTTATTATACAAGGAAGGAAGGAGAACAGGGACTTCTTGGACTAAGAGACAGAGAGACAGAATGGTGAAGAAACAGATAGACGGGTCCATCAATCATTCGATTCATTCATTATTTACACACACACACACACACACTCCACCCCTTACTCTCTCTTTCTGTCTTTCTCCACTCCTTACTCTCTCTTTCTCAGCTCCTTACTCTCTCTTTCTCCACTCCTTACTCTCTCTTTCTCCACTCCTTACTCTCTCTTTCTCCACTCCTTACTCTCTCTTTCTCCACTCCTTACTCTCTCTTTCTCCACTCCTTACTCTCTTTCTCCTCTCCTTACTCTCTCTTTCTCCACTCCTTACTCTCTCTTTCTCCACTCCTTACTCTCTCTTTCCCCACTCCTTACTCTCTCTTTCTCCTCTCCTTACTCTCTCTTTCTCCACTCCTTACTCTCTCTTTCTCCACTCCTTACTCTCTCTTTCTGTCTTTCTCCACTCCTTACTCTCTCTTTCTGTCTTTCTCCACTCCTTACTCTCTCTTTCTCCACTCCTTACTCTCTCTTTCTCCACTTCTTACTCTCTCTTTCTGTCTTTCTCTACTCCTTACTCTCTCTTTCTCCACTCCTTACTCTCTCTTTCTGTCTTTCTCCACTCCTTACTTTCTCTTTCTCCACTCCTTACTCTCTCTTTCTGTCTTTCTCCACTCCTTACTCTCTCTTTCTCCACTCCTTACTCTCTCTTTCTCCTCTCCTTACTCTCTCTTTCTGTCTTTCTCTACTCCTTACTCCCTCACGCCCTTTGGGGTGTGTTTGTGAACAGAGATCCTGGACCAGCTTGCTTAGGGGACTTTTCTCCATGTTTATTTCTCAATAGGTGATGGATTTGTTATAGAATGTCTTGAGCTCTTATTTGGTACGGTGTAGTTATTTCTACTTTTATCCGTAAATTAAGCATTATCTGAGGCCGGTTAGCTCATTTGGTTAGAGCGTCGTGCTAATAACGCGAAGGTCGCGGGTTCGATACCCGTACTGGCCAGAAGTTTGTGTTTTTACTTTGATGTGTATGTCTACAGTGTCTCATAACTCTATTGATTGGGGTTTACAACTTGCATTTTAAATTAGTAGTATGAATTGTCGATTGTTCTGTTGTTGTGGAGTGACATTTAATTGTAGGAGTTTTCATTCGTTTTTTATTATACAAGGAACGAAGGAGGACAGGGACTTCATGGACTAAGAGACAGAGAGACAGAATGGTGAAGAAACAGATAGACGGGTCCATCAATCATTCGATTCATTCATTATTTACACACACACACACACACACACTCCACCCCTTACTCTCTCTTTCTGTCTTTCTCCACTCCTTACTCTCTCTTTCTTCACTCCTTACTCTCTCTTTCTCCACTCCTTACTCTCTCTTTCTCCACTCCTTACTCTCTCTTTCTCCACTCCTTACTCTCTCTTTCTCCACTCCTTACTCTCTCTTTCTCCTCTCCTTACTCTCTCTTTCTCCACTCCTTACTCTCTCTTTCTCCACTCCTTACTCTCTCTTTCTCCACTCCTTACTCTCTCTTTCTCCTCTCCTTACTCTCTCTTTCTCCACTCCTTACTCTCTCTTTCTCCACTCCTTACTCTCTCTTTCTGTCTTTCTCCACTCCTTACTCTCTCTTTCTGTCTTTCTCCACTCCTTACTCTCTCTTTCTCCACTCCTTACTCTCTCTTTCTCCACTCCTTACTCTCTCTTTCTGTCTTTCTCTACTCCTTACTCTCTCTTTCTCCACTCCTTACTCTCTCTTTCTGTCTTTCTCCACTCCTTACTTTCTCTTTCTCCACTCCTTACTCTCTCTTTCTGTCTTTCTCCACTCCTTACTCTCTCTTTCTCCACTCCTTACTCTCTCTTTCTCCACTCCTTACTCTCTCTTTCTGTCTTTCTCTACTCCTTACTCTCTCTTTCTCCACTCCTTACTCTGTCTTTCTGTCTTTCTCCACTCATTACTCTCTCTTTCTCCACTCCTTACTCTCTCTTTCTGTCTTTCTCTACTCCTTACTCCCTCTTTCTCCACTCCTTACTCTCTCTTTCTCCACTCCTTACTCTCTCTTTCTGTCTTTCTCCACTCCTTACTCTCTCTTTCTGT
Organism: Oncorhynchus mykiss; assembly: GCF_057628025.1. Lineage (NCBI taxonomy): Eukaryota > Metazoa > Chordata > Actinopteri > Salmoniformes > Salmonidae > Oncorhynchus > Oncorhynchus mykiss. The sequence goes on along the minus strand of NC_143031.1, from coordinate 80,245,288 downwards.
CTTTCTCCACTCCTTACTCTCTCTTTCTGTCTTTCTCCACTCCTTACTATCTTTCTCTGTCTTTCACTGTTTCTTTCTCTCTCTTTCTTTCTGTCTCTCTCTCAATTCAATTTCAATTCAAGGGGCTTTATTGGCATGGGAAACATATGTTAACATTGCCAAAGCAAGTGAGGTAGATAATATACACAAGGGAATTAAACAATTCAACTTTACAGTAAATATTACAGTCAAAGAAGTTCCAGGGAAAAGGAAGGATAGTATCATTGATCTTTAATAAGCTTTACTTATCGATCTCATGGCTTTCGTGAGTTTTTAAACATTTAAATTAACACCCTTGTGTAGACCTAGCCCCGCCCACATCCGTTCCACGCATCGACAGGGGTTGGAGGCGAAGGAAATACTAATATGTGCTACCAAATACAACATACATTTCGTAAATATTGAAATAAAGTGTGTAAATAAGACGTATTAAACACGTCTGTAAAACCACAATGAGGACATATAGACCTACCGAGCAAGTCTTCATTAATCATTGGGTACATCGTACGAAAAACATCAGAGTGATTTTAAATAGGAGCATAATTCACGTTCAAATTCACCACATAACATACACAGGCATTTCATCATTACGACCTTTAGGAAATAATGTCTGGAGGGTGAAAATCCCCAAACATTCCCTTTAACTCAGAGTATTATTAATATCTCCTCCCCTGTCTGATATCTTAACTTTCTCTATGACACACAATCTAAAGGTAGAAATATCATGCTTCAGGTCATTAAAATGTACTGCGACTGGATCATCCCTGTCGTTTCTCCTGGTTGAATTTTTATGTTCACTGATTCTCTGTTTGAGAGGGCGAGAGGTTTTTCCGACATAGCAGAGCCCACATGGACATTTAATAATGTAGATAACATGGGTGGTGGAACACGTAATGATGTCATTTATTTGGGATCGTTTTCCTGTGTGTGGGGTGGCAGAGATATTCACACTTCATCATGTTGTTGCACTGTGCGCCTCCTCTGCATTTATAGCTACCATGTGGAAGAGGGCGTAAAAGAGCCTGGCTGGTTTTCTTTTGTGATTGGCAGTTGGCATGGACCAATTTATCGCGTATATTGCGACTTCTTCTATACACAATAAGTGGTGGATTTGTAAATTCAGCCGGAAAAAATGGGTCCGATGATAAAATGTGCCAGTGTTTCTTGAACGCATCTCCCACTTTTCGCGAGTTCAAAGTTTATGTCGTTGTGAACATTACGGAGTGTTCTTTAGCTTTAGCGGGACTTTGTTTGTAGCAGTTCATCTCTTGTTTTTCCCAATGTCAAATTAAGTGCTTCATCCACACACATCATTGTGTTGCTGTCCTGGTGCCCTGTGGGGTGTGTTTGTGAACACAGATCCTGGACCAGCTTGCTTAGGGGACTTTTCTCCATGTTTATTTCTCAATAGGTGATGGATTTGTTATAGAATGTCTTGAGCTCTTATTTGGTACGGTGTAGTTATTTCTACTTTTATCCGTAAATTAAGCATTATCTGAGGCCGGTTAGCTCAGTTGGTTAGAGCGTCGTGCTAATAACGCGAAGGTCGCGGGTTCGATACCCGTACTGGCCAGAAGTTTTTGTTTTTACTTTACTGTGATTGTCTACAGTGTCACATAACTCTATTGATTGGGGTTTACAATGTGCATTTTAAATTAGTAGTATGAGTTGTCGATTGTTCTGTTGTTGTGGAGTGACATTTTAATGTAGGAGTTTTTTTTTCATTGTAGGAGTTTTCATTCGTTTTTTATTATACAAGGAAGGGAGGAGGACAGGGACTTCATGGACTAAGAGACAGAGAGAGAGAATGGTGAAGAAACAGATAATGTAATGATGTGCAAATGGTTAACGTACTATGACGTTGGCTCGTTTAAAGAAAGACAAACAGTCTGTCTGTCTCTCTCTCCTTTTCCTTCCCCTCACCTGTTTTACCTCTGTAGGTGGTCTATGTGAGGAGAGGAGACTCCTTGGTCACAGTGTGAGGGTGTGAAATGCTTCATTCCATTCCATTAACTGACAGGTCACAGTCATTTATTCTGTTAAATCAATGATCACTATGAAGTGTTGTTATTATCATGGGTATCAGAAATGGACTATGGAGAGGGGTGTTTACAACCCAGTATGTATTCAGGTTCAGATGTACAGGACTGACAGTCAGCTACAACTACAGAGAAAGAGATACAGCCATAGTGTTGATCATTGACAGTGTAGAAGGGAGTCCTTGGAACTGAGCTGGATTTGATTACGTTCTCTGCCCTCTAATGGTAGAACGTAGACATTGTAGATAAGCGACCACCTCCAGACCCATATATGGGTGTATCCCTGTTCCGTAGCTTGATCATTATCTCAGGCCGGTTAGCTCAGTTGGTTAGAGCGTCGTGCTAATAACGCGAAGGTCGCGGGTTCGATACCCGTACTGGCCAGCAGGATTTAAAATTTTGTTTTACTATGAATGTCTACAGTGTCTCATAACTCTATTGATTGGGTTCTACCATATGCGTTTTAAATTAGTAGTATGAATTGTCGATTGTTATTGTGGAGTGACATTTTATTGTAGGAGTTTTTTTTTAATGGTAGGACTTTTCATTCGTCTTTTATCATCCAAGAAAGGAAGGAGGACAGGGACTTCATGGACTAAGAGACAGAGAGACAGAATGGTGAAGAAACAGATAGACGGGTCCATCAATCATTTGATTCATTCAATATTCACACACACACACACACGCACACACACGCACACACATAGTCTTGTACAGCTAACCTTGTGGGAACACACAATTCAATCCCATTCAAAATCCTATTTTCCATAACCACTAACCCTAACCTGTTCTCTTTTAACCTTACTTTAACCTTAACCCTAAACCAAAAACCTAACCTTAACCCTAAACCAAAAACCTAACCTTAACCCTAACCAAAAACCTCACCTTAAACCTAAACCAAAAACCTCACCTTAACCCTACACAAAAAACCTAACCTTAACCCTAAACCAAAAACCTAACCTTAACCCTAAACCAAAAACCTAACCTTCACCCTAAACCAAAAACCTAACCTTAACCCTAAACCAAAAACCTAACCTTAACCCTAAACCTAACCTTAACCCTACACCAAAAACCTAACCCTAAACCAAAAACCTAACCTTAACCCTAAACCAAAAACCTAACCTTAACCCTAAACCCTAAACCAAAAACCTAACCTTAACCCTAAACCAAAAACCTAACCTTAACCCTAAACCCTAAACCAAAAACCTAACCTTAACCCTAAACCAAAAACCTAACCTTAACCCTAAACCAAAAACCTAACCTTAACCCTAAACCAAAAACCTAACCTTAACCCTAAACCTAACCTTAACCTTAACCCTAAACCAAAAACCTAACCTTAACCCTAAACCTAACCCTAGCTCCTAAACCTAATTCTAACTTTAACCCTAAACCCCATATAAATAGCATTTGCTCTCGTGGGGACTAACACTCTGTAAACAGGAATGACAAGCTAAAGTTATCTAGATAGTCACAGAAATGTACGTTCAGCCTGTTCATTATTTCCGTCCGAGTTGACTTATCTTACGAAGTCAGCTTGGTTTAACATAGTTCCTTTCTTTTTTGACCTCGACATTGTTACTGGATCGATACTTTCATAGTTAGCATGCTGTCTCTGCTAGCTAGGTTATGTCATCTGGAGTTGAAATAGGGCCCCAACAGCCCTCACTAATGTACAGGGTTCCAACAGCCCTCACTAATGTACAGAGCCCCAACAGCCCTCACTAATGTACAGGGCCCCAACAGCCCTCACTAATGTACAGAGCCCCAACAGCCCTCACTAATGTACAGGGCCCCAACAGCCCTCACTAATGTACAGGGCCCCAACAGCCCTCACTAATGTACAGAGCCCCAACAGCCCTCACTAATGTACAGGGCCCCAACAGCCCTCACTAATGTACAGAGCCACAACAGCCCTCACTAATGTACAGGGTTCCCAACAGCCATAGTGTTGATCATTGACAGTGTAGAAGGGAGTCCTTGGAACTGAGCTGGATTTGTTTACGTTCTCTGCCCTCTATTGGTAGAACGTAGACATTGTAGATAAGCGACCACCTCCAGACCCATATATGGGTGTATCCCCGTTCCGTAGATTGATCATTATCTCAGGCCGGTTAGCTCAGCTGGTTAGAGCGTTGTGCTAATAACCCGAAGGTCGCGGGTTCGATACCCTTACTGGCCAGCAGGATTTAAAATTTTGTTTTACTATGAATGTCTACAGTGTCTCATAACTCTATTGATTGGGTTCTACCATATGCGTTTTAAATTAGTAGTATGAATTGTCGATTGTTATTGTGGAGTGACATTTTATTGTAGGAGTTTTTTTTACTATGAATGTCTACAGTGTCTCATAACTCTATTGATTGGGTTCTACCATATGCGTTTTAAATTAGTAGTATGAATTGTCGATTGTTATTGTGGAGTGACATTTTATTGTAGGAGTTTTTTTTTTAATGGTAGGACTTTTCATTCGTCTTTTATCATCCAAGGAAGGAAGGAGGACAGGGACTTCATGGACTAAGAGACAGAGAGACAGAATGGTGAAGAAACAGATAGACGGGTCCATCAATCATTTGATTCATTCAATATTCACACACACACACACACACACACACACACGCACACACATAGTCTTGTACAGCTAACCTTGTGGGAACACACAAATCAATCCCATTCAAAATCCTATTTTCCATAACCACTAACCCTAACCTGTTCTCTTTTAACCTTACTTTAACCTTAACCCTAAATCAAAAACCTAACCTTAACCCTAAATCAAAAACCTAACCTTAACCCTAAACCAAAAACCTAACCTTAACCCTAACCAAAAACCTCACCTTAAACCTAAACCAAAAACCTAACCTTAACCCTAAACCCTAAACCAAAAACCTAACCTTAACACTAAACCAAAAACCTAACCTTAACCCTAAACCCTAAATCAAAAACCTAACCTTAACCCTAACCAAAAACCTCACCTTAACCCTACACCAAAAACCTAACCTTAACCCTAAACCAAAAACCTAACCTTAACCCTAAACCAAAAACCTAACCTTAACCCTAAACCAAAAACCTAACCTTAACCCTAAACCAAGAACCTAGCCTTAACCCTAAACCAAAAACCTAACCTTAACCCTAAACCAAAAACCTAACCTTAACCCTAACCAAAAACCTCACCTTAAACCTAAACCAAAAACCTCACCTTAACCCTACACAAAAAACCTAACCTTAACCCTAAACCAAAAACCTAACCTTAACCCTAAACCAAAAACCTAACCTTAACCCTAAACCAAAAACCTAACCTTAACCCTAAACCAAAAACCTAACCTTAACCCTAAACCTAACCTTAACCCTACACCAAAAACCTAACCCTAAACCAAAAACCTAACCTTAACCCTAAACCAAAAACCTAACCTTAACCCTAAACCCTAAACCAAAAACCTAACCTTAACCCTAAACCAAAAACCTAACCTTAACCCTAAACCCTAAACCAAAAACCTAACCTTAACCCTAAACCAAAAACCTAACCTTAACCCTAAACCAAAAACCTAACCTTAACCCTAAACCAAAAACCTAACCTTAACCCTAAACCTAACCTTAACCTTAACCCTAAACCAAAAACCTAACCTTAACCCTAAACCTAACCCTAGCTCCTAAACCTAATTCTAACTTTAACCCTAAACCCCATATAAATAGCATTTGCTCTCGTGGGGACTAACACTCTGTAAACAGGAATGACAAGCTAAAGTTATCTAGATAGTCACAGAAATGTACGTTCAGCCTGTTCATTATTTCCGTCCGAGTTGACTTATCTTACGAAGTCAGCTTGGTTTAACATAGTTCCTTTCTTTTTTGACCTCGACATTGTTACTGGATCGATACTTTCATAGTTAGCATGCTGTCTCTGCTAGCTAGGTTATGTCATCTGGAGTTGAAATAGGGCCCCAACAGCCCTCACTAATGTACAGGGTTCCAACAGCCCTCACTAATGTACAGAGCCCCAACAGCCCTCACTAATGTACAGGGCCCCAACAGCCCTCACTAATGTACAGAGCCCCAACAGCCCTCACTAATGTACAGGGCCCCAACAGCCCTCACTAATGTACAGGGCCCCAACAGCCCTCACTAATGTACAGAGCCCCAACAGCCCTCACTAATGTACAGGGTTCCCAACAGCCATAGTGTTGATCATTGACAGTGTAGAAGGGAGTCCTTGGAACTGAGCTGGATTTGTTTACGTTCTCTGCCCTCTATTGGTAGAACGTAGACATTGTAGATAAGCGACCACCTCCAGACCCATATATGGGTGTATCCCCGTTCCGTAGATTGATCATTATCTCAGGCCGGTTAGCTCAGCTGGTTAGAGCGTTGTGCTAATAACGCGAAGGTCGCGGGTTCGATACCCGTACTGGCCAGCAGGATTTAAAATTTTGTTTTACTATGAATGTCTACAGTGTCTCATAACTCTATTGATTGGGTTCTACCATATGCGTTTTAAATTAGTAGTATGAATTGTCGATTGTTATTGTGGAGTGACATTTTATTGTAGGAGTTTTTTTTACTATGAATGTCTACAGTGTCTCATAACTCTATTGATTGGGTTCTACCATATGCGTTTTAAATTAGTAGTATGAATTGTCGATTGTTATTGTGGAGTGACATTTTATTGTAGGAGTTTTTTTTTTAATGGTAGGACTTTTCATTCGTCTTTTATCATCCAAGGAAGGAAGGAGGACAGGGACTTCATGGACTAAGAGACAGAGAGACAGAATGGTGAAGAAACAGATAGACGGGTCCATCAATCATTTGATTCATTCAATATTCACACACACACACACACACACACACACACGCACACACATAGTCTTGTACAGCTAACCTTGTGGGAACACACAAATCAATCCCATTCAAAATCCTATTTTCCATAACCACTAACCCTAACCTGTTCTCTTTTAACCTTACTTTAACCTTAACCCTAAATCAAAAACCTAACCTTAACCCTAAATCAAAAACCTAACCTTAACCCTAAACCAAAAACCTAACCTTAACCCTAACCAAAAACCTCACCTTAAACCTAAACCAAAAACCTAACCTTAACCCTAAACCCTAAACCAAAAACCTAACCTTAACACTAAACCAAAAACCTAACCTTAACCCTAAACCCTAAATCAAAAACCTAACCTTAACCCTAACCAAAAACCTCACCTTAACCCTACACCAAAAACCTAACCTTAACCCTAAACCAAAAACCTAACCTTAACCCTAAACCAAAAACCTAACCTTAACCCTAAACCAAAAACCTAACCTTAACCCTAAACCAAGAACCTAGCCTTAACCCTAAACCAAAAACCTAACCTTAACCCTAAACCAAAAACCTAACCTTAACCCTAAACCCTAAACCAAAAACCTAACCTTAACCCTAAACCAAAAACCTAACCTTAACCCTAAACCCTAAACCAAAAACCTAACCTTAACCCTAAACCAAAAACCTAACCTTAACTCTAAACCAAAAACCTAACCTTAACCCTAAACCAAAAACCTAACCTTAACCCTAAACCTAACCTTAACCTTAACCCTAAACCAAAAACCTAACCTTAACCCTAAACCTAACCCTAGCTCCTAAACCTAATTCTAACTTTAACCCTAAACCCCATATAAATAGCATTTGCTCTCATGGGGACTAACAGTCTGTAAACAGGAATGACAAGCTAAAGTTATCTAGATAGTCACAGAAATGTACGTTCAGCCTGTTCATTATTTCCGCCCGAGTTGACTTATCTTACGAAGTCAGCTTGGTTTAATATAGTTCCTTTCGTTTTTGACCTCGACATTGTTGCTGGATCGATAGTTTCATAGTTAACATGCTGTCTCTGCTAGCTAGGTTATGTCATCTGGAGTTGAAATAGGGCCCCAACAGCCCTCACTAATGTACAGGGTTCCAACAGCCCTCACTAATGTACAGAGCCCCAACAGCCCTCACTAATGTACAGGGTTCCCAACAGCCATAGTGTTGATCATTGACAGTGTAGAAGGGAGTCTTTGGAACTGAGCTGGATTTGTTTACGTTCTCTGCCCTCTAATGGTAGAACGTAGACATTGTAGATAAGCGACCACCTCCAGACCCATATATGGGTGTATCCCCGTTCCGTAGATTGATCATTATCTCAGGCCGGTTAGCTCAGCTGGTTAGAGCGTCATGCTAATAACGCGAAGGTTGCGGGTTCGATACCCGTACTGGCCAGCAGGATTTATTAGTATTTTTACTATGAATGTCTACAGTGTCTCATAACTCTATTGATTGGGTTCTACCATATGCGTTTTAAATTAGTAGTATGAATTGTCGATTGTTATTGTGGAGTGACATTTTATTGTAGGAGTTTTTTTTACTATGAATGTCTACAGTGTCTCATAACTCTATTGATTGGGTTCTACCATATGCGTTTTAAATTAGTAGTATGAATTGTCGATTGTTATTGTGGAGTGACATTTTATTGTAGGAGTTTTTTTTTTAATGGTAGGACTTTTCATTCGTCTTTTATCATCCAAGGAAGGAAGGAGGACAGGGACTTCATGGACTAAGAGACAGAGAGACAGAATGGTGAAGAAACAGATAGACGGGTCCATCAATCATTTGATTCATTCAATATTCACACACACACACACACACACACACACACACACGCACACACATAGTCTTGTACAGCTAACCTTGTGGGAACACACAAATCAATCCCATTCAAAATCCTATTTTCCATAACCACTAACCCTAACCTGTTCTCTTTTAACCTTACTTTAACCTTAACCCTAAATCAAAAACCTAACCTTAACCCTAAATCAAAAACCTAACCTTAACCCTAAACCAAAAACCTAACCTTAACCCTAACCAAAAACCTCACCTTAAACCTAAACCAAAAACCTCACCTTAACCCTAAACCAAAAACCTAACCTTAACCCTAAACCAAAAACCTAACCTTAACCCTAAACCAAAAACCTAACCTTAACCCTACACCAAAAACCTAACCTTAACCCTAACCAAAAACCTCACCTTAAACCTAAACCAAAAACCTCACCTTAACCCTACACCAAAAACCTAACCTTAACCCTATAAACCAAAAACATAAACTTAACCCTAAACCAAAAACCTAACCTTAACCCTAAACCTAACCTTAACCCTACACCAAAAACCTAACCCTAAACCAAAAACCTAACCTTAACCCTAAACCTAACCCTAGCTCCTAAACCTAATTCTAACTTTAACCCTAAACCCCATATAAATAGCATTTGCTCTCGTGGGGACTAACACTCTGTAAACAGGAATGACAAGCTAAAGTTATCTAGATAGTCACAGAAATGTACGTTCAGCCTGTTCATTATTTCCGCCCGAGTTGACTTATCTTACGAAGTCAGCTTGGTTTAACATAGTTCCTTTCTTTTTTGACCTCGACATTGTTGCTGGATCGATACTTTCATAGTTAGCATGCTGTCTCTGCTAGCTAGGTTATGTCATCTGGAGTTGAAATAGGGCCCCAACAGCCCTCACTAATGTACAGGGTTCCAACAGCCCTCACTAATGTACAGAGCCCCAACAGCCCTCACTAATGTACAGGGCCCCAACAGCCCTCACTAATGTACAGGGCCCCAACAGCCCTCACTAATGTACAGAGCCCCAACAGCCCTCACTAATGTACAGGGCCCCAACAGCCCTCACTAATGTACAGAGCCACAACAGCCCTCACTAATGTACAGGGTTCCCAACAGCCATAGTGTTGATCATTGACAGTGTAGAAGGGAGTCCTTGGAACTGAGCTGGATTTGTTTACGTTCTCTGCCCTCTATTGGTAGAACGTAGACATTGTAGATAAGCGACCACCTCCAGACCCATATATGGGTGTATCCCCGTTCCGTAGATTGATCATTATCTCAGGCCGGTTAGCTCAGCTGGTTAGAGCGTCGTGCTAATAACGCGAAGGTCGCGGGTTCGATACCCGTACTGGCCAGCAGGATTTAAAATTTTGTTTTACTATGAATGTCTACAGTGTCTCATAACTCTATTGATTGGGTTCTACCATATGTGTTTTAAATTAGTAGTATGAATTGTCGATTGTTATTGTGGAGTGACATTTTATTGTAGGAGTTTTTTTTTTAATGGTAGGACTTTTCATTCGTCTTTTATCATCCAAGGAAGGAAGGAGGACAGGGACTTCATGGACTAAGAGACAGAGAGACAGAATGGTGAAGAAACAGATAGACGGGTCCATCAATCATTTGATTCATTCAATATTCACACACACACACACACGCACACACACGCACACACATAGTCTTGTACAGCTAACCTTGTGGGAACACACAATTCAATCCCATTCAAAATCCTATTTTCCATAACCACTAACCCTAACCTGTTCTCTTTTAACCTTACTTTAACCTTAACCCTAAACCAAAAACCTAACCTTAACCCTAAACCAAAAACCTAACCTTAAACCTAAACCAAAAACCTCACCTTAACCCTACACCAAAAACCTAACCTTAACCCTAAACCAAAAACCTAACCTTAACCCTAAAACCAAAAACCTAACCTTAACCCTAAACCAAAAACCTAACCTTAACCCTAAACCAAAAACCTAACCTTAACCCTAAACCTAACCTTAACCCTACACCAAAAACCTAACCCTAAACCAAAAACCTAACCTTAACCCTAAACCAAAAACCTAACCTTAACCCTAAACCCTAAACCAAAAACCTAACCTTAACCCTAAACCAAAAACCTAACCTTAACCCTAAACCCTAAACCAAAAACCTAACCTTAACCCTAAACCAAAAACCTCACCTTAACCCTAAACCAAAAACCTAACCTTAACCCTAAACCAAAAACCTAACCTTAACCCTAAACCTAACCTTAACCTTAACCCTAAACCAAAAACTTAACCTTAACCCTAAACCTAACCCTAGCTCCTAAACCTAATTCTAACTTTAACCCTAAACCCCATATAAATAGCATTTGCTCTCGTGGGGACTAACACTCTGTAAACAGGAATGACAAGCTAAAGTTATCTAGATAGTCACAGAAATGTACGTTCAGCCTGTTCATTATTTCCGCCCGAGTTGACTTATCTTACGAAGTCAGCTTGGTTTAACATAGTTCCTTTCTTTTTTGACCTCGACATTGTTGCTGGATCGATACTTTCATAGTTAGCATGCTGTCTCTGCTAGCTAGGTTATGTCATCTGGAGTTGAAATAGGGCCCCAACAGCCCTCACTAATGTACAGGGTTCCAACAGCCCTCACTAATGTACAGAGCCCCAACAGCCCTCACTAATGTACAGGGCTCCAACAGCCCTCACTAATGTACAGGGCCCCAACAGCCCTCACTAATGTACAGGGCCCCAACAGCCCTCACTAATGTACAGGGCCCCAACAGCCCTCACTAATGTACAGAGCCCCAACTGCCCTCACTAATGTACAGAGCCCCAACAGCCCTCACTACTGTACAGGGTTCCCAACAGCCATAGTGTTGATCATTGACAGTGTAGAAGGGAGTCCTTGGAACTGAGCTGGATTTGTTTACGTTCTCTGCCCTCTAATGGTAGAACGTAGACATTGTAGATAAGCGAACACCTTCAGACCCATATATGGGTGTATACCTGTTCCGTAGATTGATCATTATCTCAGGCCGGTTAGCTCAGTTGGTTAGAGCGTCGTGCTAATAACGTGAAGGTCGCGGGTTCGATACCCGTACTGGCCAGCAGGATTTATTAGTATTTTTACTATGAATGTCTACAGTGTCTCATAACTCTATTGATTGGGTTCTACCATATGCGTTTTAAATTAGTAGTATGAATTGTCGATTGTTATTGTGGAGTGACATTTTATTGTAGGAGTTTTTTTTTTAATGGTAGGACTTTTCATTCGTCTTTTATCAACTAAGGAAGGAAGGAGGACAGGGACTTCATGGACTAAGAGACAGAGACAGAATGGTGAAGAAACAGATAGACGGGTCCATCAATCATTTGATTCATTCAATATTCACACACACACACACGCACACACATAGTCTTGTACAGCTAACCTTGTGGGAACACACAATTCAATCCCTCAAAATCCTATTTTCCATAACCACTAGCCCTAACCTGTTCTCTTTTAACCTTACTTTAACCTTAACCCTAAACCAAAAACCTAACCATAACCCTAAATCAAAAACCTAACCTTAACCCTAACCAAAAACCTCACCTTAAACCTAAACCAAAAACCTCACCTTAAACCTAAACCAAAAACCTCACCTTAACCCTACACCAAAAACCTAACCTTAACCCTAAACCAAAAACCTAACCTTAACCCCAAACCAAAAACCTAACCTTAACCCTAAACCAAAAACCTAACCTTAACCCTAAACCTAACCTTAACCCTAAACCCTAAACCAAAAACCTAACCTTAACCCTAAACCAAAAACCTAACCTTAACCCTAAATCAAAAACCTAACCTTAAACCTAACCCAAAAACCTAACCTTAACCGTAAACCAAAAACCTAACCTTAACCCTAAGCCAAAAACCTAACCTTAACCCTAAACCCTACACCAAAAACCTAACCTTAACCCTAAACCCTAAACCAAAAACCTAACCTTAACCCTACACCAAAAACCTAACCTTAACCCTAAACCAAAAACCTAACCTTAACCCTAAACCAAAAACCTAACCTTAACCCTACACAAAAAACCTAACCTTAACCCTAAACCAAAAACCTAACCTTAACCCTAAACCAAAAACCTAACCTTAACCCTAAACCAAAAACCTAACCTTAACCCTAAACCAAAAACCTAACCTTAACCCTAAACCTAACCTTAACCCTACACCAAAAACCTAACCTTAACCCTAAACCAAAAACCTAACCAAAAACCTAACCTTAACCCTAAACCAAAAACCTAACCTTAACCCTAAACCCTAAACCAAAAACCTAACCTTAACCCTAACCAAAAACCTCACCTTAACCCTACACCAAAAACCTAACCTTAACCCTAAACCAAAAACCTAACCTTAACCCTAAACCAAGAACCTAACCTTAACCCTAAACCAAAAACCTAACCTTAACCCTAAACCAAGAACCTAACCTTAACCCTATACCTAACCTTAACCCTACACCAAAAACCTAACCTTAACCCTAAACCAAAAACCTAACCTTAACCCTAAACCAAAAACCTAACCTTAACCCTAAACCCTAAACCAAAAACCTAACCTTAACCCTAAACCCTAAACCAAAAACCTAACCTTAACCCTAAACCAAAAACCTAACCTTAACCCTAAACCCTAAACCAAAAACCTATCCTTAACCCTAAACCAAAAACCTAACCTTAACCCTAAACCAAAAACCTAACCTTAACCCTAAACCAAAAACCTAACCTTAACCCTAAACCTAACCTTAACCTTAACCTTAACCCTAAACCAAAAACCTAACCTTAACCCTAAACCTAACCCTAGCTCCTAAACCTAATTCTAACTTTAACCCTAAACCCCATATAAATAGCATTTGCTCTCGTGGGGACTAACACTCTGTAAACAGGAATGACAAGCTAAAGTTATCTAGATAGTCACAGAAATGTACGTTCAGCCTGTTCATTATTTCCGCCCGAGTTGACTTATCTTACATAGTCAGCTTGGTTTAATATAGTTCCTTTCGTTTTTGACCTCGACATTGTTGCTGGATCGATACTTTCATAGTTAACATGCTGTCTCTGCTAGCTAGGTTATGTCATCTGGAGTTGAAATAGGGCCCCAACAGCCCTCACTAATGTACAGAGCCCCAACAGCCCTCACTAATGTACAGGGCCCCAACAGCCCTCACTAATGTACAGGGCCCCAACAGCCCTCACTAATGTACAGGGCCCCAACAGCCCTCACTAATGTACAGAGCCCCAACAGCCCTCACTAATGTACGGAGCCCCAACAGCCCTCACTAATGTACAGGGCCCCAACAGCCCTCACTAATGTACAGGGCCCCAACAGCCCTCACTAATGTACAGAGCCCCAACAGCCCTCACTAATGTACAGGGTTCCCAACAGCCCTCACTAATGTACAGAGCCCCAACAGCCCTCACTAATGTACAGGGTTCCCAACAGCCATAGTGTTGATCATTGACAGTGTAGAAGGGAGTCCTTGGAACTGAGCTGGATTTGTTTACGTTCTCTGCCCTCTAATGGTAGAACGTAGACATTGTAGAGAAGCGACCACCTCCAGACCCATATATGGGTGTATCCCCGTTCCGTAGATTGATCATTATCTCAGGCCGGTTAGCTCAGCTGGTTAGAGCGTCGTGCTAATAACGCGAAGGTCGCGGGTTCGATACCCGTACTGGCCAGCAGGATTTATTAGTATTTTTACTATGAATGTCTACAGTGTCTTATAACTCTATTGATTGGGTTCTACCATATGCGTTTTAAATTAGTAGTATGAATTGTCGATTGTTATTGTGGAGTGACATTTTATTGTAGGAGTTTTTTCTACTATGAATGTCTACAGTGTCTCATAACTCTATTGATTGGGTTCTACCATATGCGTTTTAAATTAGTAGTATGAATTGTCGATTGTTATTGTGGAGTGACATTTTATTGTAGGAGTTTTTTTTTTAATGGTAGGACTTTTCATTCGTCTTCTATCATCTAAGGAAGGAAGGAGGACTGGGACTTCATGGACTAAGAGACAGAGAGACAGAATGGTGAAGAAACAGATAGACGGGTCCATCAATCATTTGATTCATTCAATATTCACACACACACACACACACACACACACACGCACACACATAGTCTTGTACAGCTAACCTTGTGGGAACACACAAATCAATCCCATTCAAAATCCTATTTTCCATAACCACTAACCCTAACCTGTTCTCTTTTAACCTTACTTTAACCTTAACCCTAAATCAAAAACCTAACCTTAACCCTAAATCAAAAACCTAACCTTAACCCTAAACCAAAAACCTAACCTTAACCCTAACCAAAAACCTCACCTTAAACCTAAACCAAAAACCTCACCTTAACCCTACACCAAAAACCTAACCTTAACCCTAAACCAAAAACCTAACCTTAACCCTAAACCAAAAACCTAACCTTAACCCTAAACCAAAAACCTAACCTTAACCCTAAACCTAACCTTAACCCTACACCAAAAACCTAACCTTGACCCTAAACCAAAAACCTAACCTTAACCCTAAACCAAAAACCTAACCTTAACCCTAAACCCTAAACCAAAAACCTAACCTTAACCCTAAATCAAAAACCTAACCTTAACCCTAAACCCTAAACCAAAAACCTAACCTTAACCCTAAACCAAAAACCTAACCTTAACCCTAAATCAAAAACCTAACCTTAACCCTAACCCAAAAACCTAACCTTAACCCTAAACCAAAAACCTAACCTTAACTCTAAGCCAAAAACCTAACCTTAACCCTAAACCCTACACCAAAAACCTAACCTTAACCCTAAACCCTAAACCAAAAACTTAACCTTAACCCTACACCAAAAACCTAACCTTAACCCTAAACCAAAAACCTAACCTTAACCCTAAACCAAAAACCTAACCTTAACCCTACACCAAAAACCTAACCTTAACCCTAAACCAAAAACCTAACCTTAACCCTAAACCAAAAACCTTAACCCTAAACCAAAAACCTAACCTTAACCCTAAACCAAAAACCTAACCTTAACCCTAAACCTAACCTTAACCCTACACCAAAAACCTAACCTTAACCCTAAACCAAAAACCTAACCTTAACCCTAAACCAAAAACCTAACCTTAACCCGAAACCAAAAACCTAACCTTAACCCTAAACCCTAAACCAAAAACCTAACCTTAACACTAAACCAAAAACCTAACCTTAACCCTAAACCCTAAATCAAAAACCTAACCTTAACCCTAACCAAAAACCAAACCTTAACCCTAAACCAAAAACCTAACCTTAACCCTAAACCAAAAACCTAACCTTAACCCTAAACCAAAAACCTAACCTTAACCCTAAACCAAGAACCTAGCCTTAACCCTAAACCAAAAACCTAACCTTAACCCTAAACCAAAAACCTAACCTTAACCCTAAACCCTAAACCAAAAACCTAACCTTAACCCTACACCAAAAACCTAACCTTAACCCTAAACCAAAAACCTAACCTTAACCCTAAACCAAAAACCTTAACCCTAAACCAAAAACCTAACCTTAACCCTAAACCAAAAACCTAACCTTAACCCTAAACCTAACCTTAACCCTACACCAAAAACCTAACCTTAACCCTAAACCAAAAACCTAACCTTAACCCTAAACCAAAAACCTAACCTTAACCCGAAACCAAAAACCTAACCTTAACCCTAAACCCTAAACCAAAAACCTAACCTTAACACTAAACCAAAAACCTAACCTTAACCCTAAACCCTAAATCAAAAACCTAACCTTAACCCTAACCAAAAACCAAACCTTAACCCTAAACCAAAAACCTAACCTTAACCCTAAACCAAAAACCTAACCTTAACCCTAAACCAAAAACCTAACCTTAACCCTAAACCAAGAACCTAGCCTTAACCCTAAACCAAAAACCTAACCTTAACCCTAAACCAAAAACCTAACCTTAACCCTAAACCCTAAACCAAAAACCTAACCTTAACCCTAAACCAAAAACCTAACCTTAACCCTAAACCCTAAACCAAAAACCTAACCTTAACCCTAAACCAAAAACCTAACCTTAACCCTAAGCCAAAAACCTAACCTTAACCCTAAACCAAAAACCTAACCTTAACCCTAAACCTAACCTTAACCTTAACCCTAAACCAAAAACCTAACCTTAACCCTAAACCTAACCCTAGCTCCTAAACCTAATTCTAACTTTAACCCTAAACCCCATATAAATTGCATTTGCTCTCGTGGGGACTAACACTCTGTAAACAGGAATGACAAGCTAAAGTTATCTAGATAGTCACAGAAATGTACGTTCAGCCTGTTCATTATTTCCGCCCGAGTTGACTTATCTTACGAAGTCAGCTTGGTTTAATATAGTTCCTTTCGTTTTTGACCTCGACATTGTTGCTGGATCGATACTTTCATAGTTAACATGCTGTCTCTGCTAGCTAGGTTATGTCATCTGGAGTTGAAATAGGGCCCCAACAGCCCTCACTAATGTACAGGGTTCCAACAGCCCTCACTAATGTACAGAGCCCCAACAGCCCTCACTAATGTACAGGGCCCCAACAGCCCTCACTAATGTACAGAGCCACAACAGCCCTCATTAATGTACAGGGTTCCCAACAGCCATAGTGTTGATCATTGACAGTGTAGAAGGGAGTCTTTGGAACTGAGCTGGATTTGTTTACGTTCTCTGCCCTCTAATGGTAGAACGTAGACATTGTAGATAAGCGACCACCTCCAGACCCATATATGGGTGTATCCCCGTTCCGTAGATTGATCATTATCTCAGGCCGGTTAGCTCAGCTGGTTAGAGCGTCGTGCTAATAACGCGAAGGTCGCGGGTTCGATACCCGTACTGGCCAGCAGGATTTATTAGTATTTTTACTATGAATGTCTACAGTGTCTTATAACTCTATTGATTGGGTTCTACCATATGCATTTTAAATTAGTAGTATGAATTGTCGATTGTTATTGTGGAGTGACATTTTATTGTAGGAGTTTTTTTTACTATGAATGTCTACAGTGTCTCATAACTCTATTGATTGGGTTCTACCATATGCGTTTTAAATTAGTAGTATGAATTGTCGATTGTTATTGTGGAGTGACATTTTATTGTAGGAGTTTTTTTTTTAATGGTAGGACTTTTCATTCGTCTTTTATCATCCAAGGAAGGAAGGAGGACAGGGACTTCATGGACTAAGAGACAGAGAGACAGAATGGTGAAGAAACAGATAGACGGGTCCATCAATCATTTGATTCATTCAATATTCACACACACACACACACACACACACACACACACACACACGCACACACATAGTCTTGTACAGCTAACATTGTGGGAACACACAAATCAATCCCATTCAAAATCCTATTTTCCATAACCACTAACCCTAACCTGTTCTCTTTTAACCTTACTTTAACCTTAACCCTAAATCAAAAACCTAACCTTAACCCTAAATCAAAAACCTAACCTTAAAACTAAACCAAAAACCTAACCTTAACCCTAAACCAAAAACCTAACCTTAACCCTAAACCAAGAACCTAGCCTTAACCCTAAACCAAAAACCTAACCTTAACCCTAAATCAAAAACCTAACCTTAACCCTAACCAAAAACCTCACCTTAACCCTACACCAAAAACCTAACCTTAACCCTAAACCAAAAACCTAACCTTAACCCTAAACCAAAAACCTAACCTTAACCCTAAACCAAAAACCTAACCTTAACCCTAAACCAAGAACCTAGCCTTAACCCTAAACCAAAAACCTAACCTTAACCCTAAACCAAAAACCTAACCTTAACCCTAAACCCTAAACCAAAAACCTAACCTTAACCCTAAACCAAAAACCTAACCTTAACCCTAAACCCTAAATCAAAAACCTAACCTTAACCCTAAATCAAAAACCTAACCTTAACCCTAAACCAAAAACCTAACCTTAACCCTAACCAAAAACCTCACCTTAAACCTAAACCACAAACCTCACCTTAACCCTACACCAAAAACCTAACCTTAACCCTAAACCAAAAACCTAACCTTAACCCTAAACCAAAAACCTAACCTTAACCCTAAACCAAAAACCTAACCTTAACCCTAAACCTAACCTTAACCCTACACCAAAAACCTAACCTTAACCCTAAACCAAAAACCTAACCTTAACCCTAAACCAAAAACCTAACCTTAACCCTAAACCCTAAACCAAAAACCTAACCTTAACCCTAAATCAAAAACCTAACCTTAACCCTAAACCCTAAACCAAAAACCTAACCTTAACCCTAAACCAAAAACCTAACCTTAACCCTAAATCAAAAACCTAACCTTAACCCTAACCCAAAAACCTAAGCTTAACCCTAAACCAAAAACCTAACCTTAACTCTAAGCCAAAAACCTAACCTTAACCCTAAACCCTACACCAAAAACCTAACCTTAACCCTAAACCCTAAACCAAAAACTTAACCTTAACCCTACACCAAAAACCTAACCTTAACCCTAAACCAAAAACCTAACCTTAACCCTAATCCAAAAACCTAACCTTAACCCTACACCAAAAACCTAACCTTAACCCTAAACCAAAAACCTAACCTTAACCCTAAACCAAAAACCTTAACCCTAAACCAAAAACCTAACCTTAACCCTAAACCAAAAACCTAACCTTAACCCTAAACCTAACCTTAACCCTACACCAAAAACCTAACCTTAACCCTAAACCAAAAACCTAACCTTAACCCTAAACCAAAAACCTAACCTTAACCCTAAACCAAAAACCTAACCTTAACCCTAAACCCTAAACCAAAAACCTAACCTTAACACTAAACCAAAAACCTAACCTTAACCCTAAACCCTAAATCAAAAACCTAACCTTAACCCTAACCAAAAACCTCACCTTAACCCTACACCAAAAACCTAACCTTAACCCTAAACCAAAAACCTAACCTTAACCCTAAACCAAAAACCTAACCTTAACCCTAAACCAAAAACCTAACCTTAACCCTAAACCAAGAACCTAACCTTAACCCTAAATCAAAAACCTAACCTTAACCCTAAATCAAAAACCTAACCTTAACCCTAAACCAAAAACCTAACCTTAACCCTAACCAAAAACCTCACCTTAAACCTAAACCAAAAACCTAACCTTAACCCTAAACCCTAAACCAAAAACCTAACCTTAACACTAAACCAAAAACCTAACCTTAACCCTAAACCCTAAATCAAAAACCTAACCTTAACCCTAACCAAAAACCTCACCTTAACCCTAACCAAAAACCTAACCTTAACCCTAAACCAAAAACCTAACCTTAACCCTAAACCAAAAACCTAACCTTAACCCTAAACCAAAAACCTAACCTTAACCCTAAACCAAGAACCTAGCCTTAACCCTAAACCAAAAACCTAACCTTAACCCTAAACCAAAAACCTAACCTTAACCCTAAACCCTAAACCAAAAACCTAACCTTAACCCTAAACCAAAAACCTAACCTTAACCCTAAACCCTAAACCAAAAACCTAACCTTAACCCTAAACCAAAAACCTAACCTTAACCCTAAACCAAAAACCTAACCTTAACCCTAAACCAAGAACCTAGCCTTAACCCTAAACCAAAAACCTAACCTTAACCCTAAACCAAAAACCTAACCTTAACCCTAAACCCTAAACCAAAAACCTAACCTTAACCCTAAACCAAAAACCTAACCTTAACCCTAAACCCTAAATCAAAAACCTAACCTTAACCCTAAATCAAAAACCTAACCTTAACCCTAAACCAAAAACCTAACCTTAACCCTAACCAAAAACCTCACCTTAAACCTAAACCACAAACCTCACCTTAACCCTACACCAAAAACCTAACCTTAACCCTAAACCAAAAACCTAACCTTAACCCTAAACCAAAAACCTAACCTTAACCCTAAACCAAAAACCTAACCTTAACCCTAAACCTAACCTTAACCCTACACCAAAAACCTAACCTTAACCCTAAACCAAAAACCTAACCTTAACCCTAAACCAAAAACCTAACCTTAACCCTAAACCCTAAACCAAAAACCTAACCTTAACCCTAAATCAAAAACCTAACCTTAACCCTAAACCCTAAACCAAAAACCTAACCTTAACCCTAAACCAAAAACCTAACCTTAACCCTAAATCAAAAACCTAACCTTAACCCTAACCCAAAAACCTAAGCTTAACCCTAAACCAAAAACCTAACCTTAACTCTAAGCCAAAAACCTAACCTTAACCCTAAACCCTACACCAAAAACCTAACCTTAACCCTAAACCCTAAACCAAAAACTTAACCTTAACCCTACACCAAAAACCTAACCTTAAACCTAAACCAAAAACCTAACCTTAACCCTAATCCAAAAACCTAACCTTAACCCTACACCAAAAACCTAACCTTAACCCTAAACCAAAAACCTAACCTTAACCCTAAACCAAAAACCTTAACCCTAAACCAAAAACCTAACCTTAACCCTAAACCAAAAACCTAACCTTAACCCTAAACCTAACCTTAACCCTACACCAAAAACCTAACCTTAACCCTAAACCAAAAACCTAACCTTAACCCTAAACCAAAAACCTAACCTTAACCCTAAACCAAAAACCTAACCTTAACCCTAAACCCTAAACCAAAAACCTAACCTTAACACTAAACCAAAAACCTAACCTTAACCCTAAACCCTAAATCAAAAACCTAACCTTAACCCTAACCAAAAACCTCACCTTAACCCTACACCAAAAACCTAACCTTAACCCTAAACCAAAAACCTAACCTTAACCCTAAACCAAAAACCTAACCTTAACCCTAAACCAAAAACCTAACCTTAACCCTAAACCAAGAACCTAACCTTAACCCTAAATCAAAAACCTAACCTTAACCCTAAATCAAAAACCTAACCTTAACCCTAAACCAAAAACCTAACCTTAACCCTAACCAAAAACCTCACCTTAAACCTAAACCAAAAACCTAACCTTAACCCTAAACCCTAAACCAAAAACCTAACCTTAACACTAAACCAAAAACCTAACCTTAACCCTAAACCCTAAATCAAAAACCTAACCTTAACCCTAACCAAAAACCTCACCTTAACCCTAACCAAAAACCTAACCTTAACCCTAAACCAAAAACCTAACCTTAACCCTAAACCAAAAACCTAACCTTAACCCTAAACCAAAAACCTAACCTTAACCCTAAACCAAGAACCTAGCCTTAACCCTAAACCAAAAACCTAACCTTAACCCTAAACCAAAAACCTAACCTTAACCCTAAACCCTAAACCAAAAACCTAACCTTAACCCTAAACCAAAAACCTAACCTTAACCCTAAACCCTAAACCAAAAACCTAACCTTAACCCTAAACCAAAAACCTAACCTTAACCCTAAACCAAAAACCTAACCTTAACCCTAAACCAAAAACCTAACCTTAACCCTAAACCTAACCTTAACCTTAACCTTAACCCTAAACCTAACCTTAACCCTAAACCTAACCCTAGCTCCTAAACCTAATTCTAACTTTAACCCTAAACCCCATATAAATAGCATTTGCTCTCGTGGGGACTAACACTATGTAAACAGGAATGACAAGCTAAAGTTATCTAGATAGTCACAGAAATGTACGTTCAGCCTGTTCATTATTTCCGCCCGAGTTGACTTATCTTACGAAGTCAGCTTGGTTTAATATAGTTCCTTTCGTTTTTGACCTCAACATTGTTGCTGGATCGATACTTTCATAGTTAACATGCTGTCTCTGCTAGCTAGGTTATGTCATCTGGAGATGAAATAGGGCCCCAACAGCCCTCACTAATGTACAGGGTTCCAACAGCCCTCACTAATGTACAGAGCCCCAACAGCCCTCACTAATGTACAGGGCCCCAACAGCCCTCACTAATGTACAGAGCCACAACAGCCCTCATTAATGTACAGGGTTCCCAACAGCCATAGTGTTGATCATTGACAGTGTAGAAGGGAGTCTTTGGAACTGAGCTGGATTTGTTTACGTTCTCTGCCCTCTAATGGTAGAACGTAGACATTGTAGATAAGCGACCACCTCCAGACCCATATATGGGTGTATCCCCGTTCCGTAGATTGATCATTATCTCAGGCCGGTTAGCTCAGCTGTTTACAGCGTCGTGCTAATAACGCGAAGGTCGCGGGTTCGATACCCGTACTGGCCAGCAGGATTTATTAGTATTTTTACTATGAATGTCTACAGTGTCTTATAACTCTATTGATTGGGTTCTACCATATGCGTTTTAAATTAGTAGTATGAATTGTCGATTGTTATTGTGGAGTGACATTTTATTGTAGGAGTTTTTTTTACTATGAATGTCTACAGTGTCTCATAACTCTATTGATTGGGTTCTACCATATGCGTTTTAAATTAGTAGTATGAATTGTCGATTGTTATTGTGGAGTGACATTTTATTGTAGGAGTTTTTTTTTTAATGGTAGGACTTTTCATTCGTCTTTTATCATCCAAGGAAGGAAGGAGGACAGGGACTTCATGGACTAAGAGACAGAGAGACAGAATGGTGAAGAAACAGATAGACGGGTCCATCAATCATTTGATTCATTCAATATTCACACACACACACACACACACACACACACACACACGCACACACATAGTCTTGTACAGCTAACATTGTGGGAACACACAAATCAATCCCATTCAAAATCCTATTTTCCATAACCACTAACCCTAACCTGTTCTCTTTTAACCTTACTTTAACCTTAACCCTAAATCAAAAACCTAACCTTAACCCTAAATCAAAAACCTAACCTTAAAACTAAACCAAAAACCTAACCTTAACCCTAAACCAAAAACCTAACCTTAACCCTAAACCAAGAACCTAGCCTTAACCCTAAACCAAAAACCTAACCTTAACCCTAAATCAAAAACCTAACCTTAACCCTAACCAAAAACCTCACCTTAACCCTACACCAAAAACCTAACCTTAACCCTAAACCAAAAACCTAACCTTAACCCTAAACCAAAAACCTAACCTTAACCCTAAACCAAAAACCTAACCTTAACCCTAAACCAAGAACCTAGCCTTAACCCTAAACCAAAAACCTAACCTTAACCCTAAACCAAAAACCTAACCTTAACCCTAAACCCTAAACCAAAAACCTAACCTTAACCCTAAACCAAAAACCTAACCTTAACCCTAAACCCTAAACCAAAAACCTAACCTTAACCCTAAACCAAAAACCTAACCTTAACCCTAAACCAAAAACCTAACCTTAACCCTAAACCAAAAACCTAACCTTAACCCTAAACCTAACCTTAACCTTAACCTTAACCCTAAACCTAACCTTAACCCTAAACCTAACCCTAGCTCCTAAACCTAATTCTAACTTTAACCCTAAACCCCATATAAATAGCATTTGCTCTCGTGGGGACTAACACTATGTAAACAGGAATGACAAGCTAAAGTTATCTAGATAGTCACAGAAATGTACGTTCAGCCTGTTCATTATTTCCGCCCGAGTTGACTTATCTTACGAAGTCAGCTTGGTTTAACATAGTTCCTTTCGTTTTTGACCTCAACATTGTTGCTGGATCGATACTTTCATAGTTAACATGCTGTCTCTGCTAGCTAGGTTATGTCATCTGGAGATGAAATAGGGCCCCAACAGCCCTCACTAATGTACAGGGTTCCAACAGCCCTCACTAATGTACAGAGCCCCAACAGCCCTCACTAATGTACAGGGCCCCAACAGCCCTCACTAATGTACAGAGCCACAACAGCCCTCATTAATGTACAGGGTTCCCAACAGCCATAGTGTTGATCATTGACAGTGTAGAAGGGAGTCTTTGGAACTGAGCTGGATTTGTTTACGTTCTCTGCCCTCTAATGGTAGAACGTAGACATTGTAGATAAGCGACCACCTCCAGACCCATATATGGGTGTATCCCCGTTCCGTAGATTGATCATTATCTCAGGCCGGTTAGCTCAGCTGGTTAGAGCGTCGTGCTAATAACGCGAAGGTCGCGGGTTCGATACCCGTACTGGCCAGCAGGATTTATTAGTATTTTTACTATGAATGTCTACAGTGTCTTATAACTCTATTGATTGGGTTCTACCATATGCGTTTTAAATTAGTAGTATGAATTGTCGATTGTTATTGTGGAGTGACATTTTATTGTAGGAGTTTTTTTTACTATGAATGTCTACAGTGTCTCATAACTCTATTGATTGGGTTCTACCATATGCGTTTTAAATTAGTAGTATGAATTGTCGATTGTTATTGTGGAGTGACATTTTATTGTAGGAGTTTTTTTTTTAATGGTAGGACTTTTCATTCGTCTTTTATCATCCAAGGAAGGAAGGAGGACAGGGACTTCATGGACTAAGAGACAGAGAGACAGAATGGTGAAGAAACAGATAGACGGGTCCATCAATCATTTGATTCATTCAATATTCACACACACACACACACACACACACACACACACACGCACACACATAGTCTTGTACAGCTAACATTGTGGGAACACACAAATCAATCCCATTCAAAATCCTATTTTCCATAACCACTAACCCTAACCTGTTCTCTTTTAACCTTACTTTAACCTTAACCCTAAATCAAAAACCTAACCTTAACCCTAAATCAAAAACCTAACCTTAAAACTAAACCAAAAACCTAACCTTAACCCTAAACAAAAACCTCACCTTAAACCTAAACCAAAAACCTCACCTTAACCCTACACCAAAAACCTAACCTTAACCCTAAACCAAAAACCTAACCTTAACCCTAAACCAAAAACCTAACCTTAACCCTAAACCAAAAACCTAACCTTAACCCTAAACCTAACCTTAACCCTACACCAAAAACCTAACCTTAACCCTAAACCAAAAACCTAACCTTAACCATAAACCAAAAACCTTAACCCTAAACCAAAAACCTAACCTTAACCCTAAACCAAAAACCTAACCTTAACCCTAAACCTAACCTTAACCCTACACCAAAAACCTAACCTTAACCTTAACCCTAAACCAAAAACCTAACCTTAACCCTAAACCAAAAACCTAACCTTAACCCTAAACCAAAAACCTAACCTTAACCCTAAACCAAAAACCTAACCTTAACACTAAACCAAAAACCTAACCTTAACCCTAAACCCTAAATCAAAAACCTAACCTTAACCCTAACCAAAAACCTCACCTTAACCCTACACCAAAAACCTAACCATAACCCTAAACCAAAAACCTAACCTTAACCCTAAACCAAAAACCTAACCTTAACCCTAAACCAAAAACCTAACCTTAACCCTAAACCAAAAACCTAACCTTAACCCTAAACCAAAAACCTAACCTTAACCCTAAACCCTAAACCAAAAACCTAACCTTAACCCTAAACCAAAAACCTAACCTTAACCCTAAACCCTAAACCAAAAACCTAACCTTAACCCTAAACCAAAAACCTAACCTTAACCCTAAACCAAAAACCTAACCTTAACCCTAAACCAAAAACCTAACCTTAACCCTAAACCTAACCTTAACCTTAACCCTAAACCAAAAACCTAACCTTAACCCTAAACCTAACCCTAGCTCCTAAACCTAATTCTAACTTTAACCCTAAACCCCATATAAATAGCATTTGCTCTCGTGGGGACTAACACTATGTAAACAGGAATGACAAGCTAAAGTTATCTAGATAGTCACAGAAATGTACGTTCAGCCTGTTCATTATTTCCGCCCGAGTTGACTTATCTTACGAAGTCAGCTTGGTTTAATATAGTTCCTTTCGTTTTTGACCTCGACATTGTTGCTGGATCGATACTTTCATAGTTAACATGCTGTCTCTGCTAGCTAGGTTATGTCATCTGGAGATGAAATAGGGCCCCAACAGCCCTCACTAATGTACAGGGTTCCAACAGCCCTCACTAATGTACAGAGCCCCAACAGCCCTCACTAATGTACAGGGCCCCAACAGCCCTCACTAATGTACAGAGCCACAACAGCCCTCATTAATGTACAGGGTTCCCAACAGCCATAGTGTTGATCATTGACAGTGTAGAAGGGAGTCTTTGGAACTGAGCTGGATTTGTTTACGTTCTCTGCCCTCTAATGGTAGAACGTAGACATTGTAGATAAGCGACCACCTCCAGACCCATATATGGGTGTATCCCCGTTCCGTAGATTGATCATTATCTCAGGCCGGTTAGCTCAGCTGGTTAGAGCGTCGTGCTAATAACGCGAAGGTCGCGGGTTCTATACCCGTACTGGCCAGCAGGATTTATTAGTATTTTTACTATGAATGTCTACAGTGTCTTATAACTCTATTGATTGGGTTCTACCATATGCATTTTAAATTAGTAGTATGAATTGTCGATTGTTATTGTGGAGTGACATTTTATTGTAGGAGTTTTTTTTACTATGAATGTCTACAGTGTCTCATAACTCTATTGATTGGGTTCTACCATATGCGTTTTAAATTACTAGTATGAATTGTCGATTGTTATTGTGGAGTGACATTTTATTGTAGGAGTTTTTTTTTTAATGGTAGGACTTTTCATTCGTCTTTTATCATCCAAGGAAGGAAGGAGGACAGGGACTTCATGGACTAAGAGACAGAGAGACAGAATGGTGAAGAAACAGATAGACGGGTCCATCAATCATTTGATTCATTCAATATTCACACACACACACACACACACACACACACACACGCACACACATAGTCTTGTACAGCTAACATTGTGGGAACACACAAATCAATCCCATTCAAAATCCTATTTTCCATAACCACTAACCCTAACCTGTTCTCTTTTAACCTTACTTTAACCTTAACCCTAAATCAAAAACCTAACCTTAACCCTAAATCAAAAACCTAACCTTAAAACTAAACCAAAAACCTAACCTTAACCCTAACCAAAAACCTCACCTTAAACCTAAACCAAAAACCTCACCTTAACCCTACACCAAAAACCTAACCTTAACCCTAAACCAAAAACCTAACCTTAACCCTAAACCAAAAACCTAACCTTAACCCTAAACCAAAAACCTAACCTTAACCCTAAACCTAACCTTAACCCTACACCAAAAACCTAACCTTAACCCTAAACCAAAAACCTAACCTTAACCCTAAACCAAAAACCTAACCTTAACCCTAAACCCTAAACCAAAAACCTAACCTTAACCCTAAATCAAAAACCTAACCTTAACCCTAAACCCTAAACCAAAAACCTAACCTTAACCCTAAACCAAAAACCTAACCTTAACCCTAAATCAAAAACCTAACCTTAACCCTAACCCAAAAACCTAACCTTAACCCTAAACCAAAAACCTAACCTTAACTCTAAGCCAAAAACCTAACCTTAACCCTAAACCCTACACCAAAAACCTAACCTTAACCCTAAACCCTAAACCAAAAACTTAACCTTAACCCTACACCAAAAACCTAACCTTAACCCTAAACCAAAAACCTAACCTTAACCCTAAACCAAAAACCTAACCTTAACCCTACACCAAAAACCTAACCTTAACCTTAACCCTAAACCAAAAACCTAACCTTAACCCTAAACCAAAAACCTTAACCCTAAACCAAAAACCTAACCTTAACCTTAACCCTAAACCAAAAACCTAACCTTAACCCTAAACCTAACCTTAACCCTACACCAAAAACCTAACCTTAACCCTAAACCAAAAACCTAAACTTAACCCTAAACCAAAAACCTAACCTTAACCCTAAACCAAAAACCTAACCTTAACCCTAAACCCTAAACCAAAAACCTAACCTTAACACTAAACCAAAAACCTAACCTTAACCCTAAACCCTAAATCAAAAACCTAACCTTAACCCTAACCAAAAACCTCACCTTAACCCTACACCAAAAACCTAACCTTAACCCTAAACCAAAAACCTAACCTTAACCCTAAACCAAAAACCTAACCTTAACCCTAAACCAAAAACCTAACCTTAACCCTAAACCAAGAACCTAGCCTTAACCCTAAACCAAAAACCTAACCTTAACCCTAAACCAAAAACCTAACCTTAACCCTAAACCCTAAACCAAAAACCTAACCTTAACCCTAAACCAAAAACCTAACCTTAACCCTAAACCCTAAACCAAAAACCTAACCTTAACCCTAAACCAAAAACCTAACCTTAACCCTAAACCAAAAACCTAACCTTAACCCTAAACCAAGAACCTAGCCTTAACCCTAAACCAAAAACCTAACCTTAACCCTAAACCAAAAACCTAACCTTAACCCTAAACCCTAAACCAAAAACCTAACCTTAACCCTAAACCAAAAACCTAACCTTAACCCTAAACCCTAAACCAAAAACCTAACCTTAACCCTAAACCAAAAACCTAACCTTAACCCTAAACCAAAAACCTAACCTTAACCCTAAACCAAAAACCTAACCTTAACCCTAAACCTAACCTTAACCTTAACCCTAAACCAAAAACCTAACCTTAACCCTAAACCTAACCCTAGCTCCTAAACCTAATTCTAACTTTAACCCTAAACCCCATATAAATAGCATTTGCTCTCGTGGGGACTAACACTCTGTAAACAGGAATGACAAGCTAAAGTTATCTAGATAGTCACAGAAATGTACGTTCAGCCTGTTCATTATTTCCCCCCGAGTTGACTTATCTTACGAAGTCAGCTTGGTTTAATATAGTTCCTTTCGTTTTTGACCTCGACATTGTTGCTGGATCGATAGTTTCATAGTTAACATGCTGTCTCTGCTAGCTAGGTTATGTCATCTGGAGTTGAAATAGGGCCCCAACAGCCCTCACTAATGTACAGGGTTCCAACAGCCCTCACTAATGTACAGAGCCCCAACAGCCCTCACTAATGTACAGGGCTCCAACAGCCCTCACTAATGTACAGGGCCCCAACAGCCCTCACTAATGTACAGGGCCCCAACAGCCCTCACTAATGTACAGGGCCCCAACAGCCCTCACTAATGTACAGAGCCCCAACAGCCCTCACTAATGTACAGAGCCCCAACAGCCCTCACTACTGTACAGGGTTCCCAACAGCCATAGTGTTGATCATTGACAGTGTAGAAGGGAGTCCTTGGAACTGAGCTGGATTTGTTTACGTTCTCTGCCCTCTAATGGTAGAACGTAGACATTGTAGATAAGCGAACACCTTCAGACCCATATATGGGTGTATACCTGTTCCGTAGATTGATCATTATCTCAGGCCGGTTAGCTCAGTTGGTTAGAGCGTCGTGCTAATAACGCGAAGGTCGCGGGTTCGATACCCGTACTGGCCAGCAGGATTTATTAGTATTTTTACTATGAATGTCTACAGTGTCTCATAACTCTATTGATTGGGTTCTACCATATGCGTTTTAAATTAGTAGTATGAATTGTCGATTGTTATTGTGGAGTGACATTTTATTGTAGGAGTTTTTTTTTTAATGGTAGGACTTTTCATTCGTCTTTTATCATCCAAGGAAGGAAGGAGGACAGGGACTTCATGGACTAAGAGACAGAGAGACAGAATGGTGAAGAAACAGATAGACGGGTCCATCAATCATTTGATTCATTCAATATTCACACACACACACACGCACACACATAGTCTTGTACAGCTAACCTTGTGGGAACACACAATTCAATCCCATTCAAAATCCTATTTTCCATAACCACTAACCCTAACCTGTTATCTTTTAACCTTACTTTAACCTTAACCCTAAACCAAAAACCTAACCTTAACCCTAAATCAAAAACCTAACCTTAACCCTAACCAAAAACCTCACCTTAAACCTAAACCAAAAACCTCACCTTAAACCTAAACCAAAAACCTCACCTTAACCCTACACCAAAAACCTAACCTTAACCCTAAACCAAAAACCTAACCTTAACCCTAAACCAAGAACCTAGCCTTAACCCTAAACCAAAAACCTAACCTTAACCCTAAACCAAAAACCTAACCTTAACCCTAAACCCTAAACCAAAAACCTAACCTTAACCCTAAACCAAAAACCTAACCTTAACCCTAAACCCTAAACCAAAAACCTAACCTTAACCCTAAACCAAAAACCTAACCTTAACCCTAAACCAAAAACCTAACCTTAACCCTAAACCAAAAACCTAACCTTAACCCTAAACCTAACCTTAACCTTAACCCTAAACCAAAAACCTAACCTTAACCCTAAACCTAACCCTAGCTCCTAAACCTAATTCTAACTTTAACCCTAAACCCCATATAAATAGCATTTGCTCTCGTGGGGACTAACACTCTGTAAACAGGAATGACAAGCTAAAGTTATCTAGATAGTCACAGAAATGTACGTTCAGCCTGTTCATTATTTCCCCCCGAGTTGACTTATCTTACGAAGTCAGCTTGGTTTAATATAGTTCCTTTCGTTTTTGACCTCGACATTGTTGCTGGATCGATAGTTTCATAGTTAACATGCTGTCTCTGCTAGCTAGGTTATGTCATCTGGAGTTGAAATAGGGCCCCAACAGCCCTCACTAATGTACAGGGTTCCAACAGCCCTCACTAATGTACAGAGCCCCAACAGCCCTCACTAATGTACAGGGCTCCAACAGCCCTCACTAATGTACAGGGCCCCAACAGCCCTCACTAATGTACAGGGCCCCAACAGCCCTCACTAATGTACAGGGCCCCAACAGCCCTCACTAATGTACAGAGCCCCAACAGCCCTCACTAATGTACAGAGCCCCAACAGCCCTCACTACTGTACAGGGTTCCCAACAGCCATAGTGTTGATCATTGACAGTGTAGAAGGGAGTCCTTGGAACTGAGCTGGATTTGTTTACGTTCTCTGCCCTCTAATGGTAGAACGTAGACATTGTAGATAAGCGAACACCTTCAGACCCATATATGGGTGTATACCTGTTCCGTAGATTGATCATTATCTCAGGCCGGTTAGCTCAGTTGGTTAGAGCGTCGTGCTAATAACGCGAAGGTCGCGGGTTCGATACCCGTACTGGCCAGCAGGATTTATTAGTATTTTTACTATGAATGTCTACAGTGTCTCATAACTCTATTGATTGGGTTCTACCATATGCGTTTTAAATTAGTAGTATGAATTGTCGATTGTTATTGTGGAGTGACATTTTATTGTAGGAGTTTTTTTTTTAATGGTAGGACTTTTCATTCGTCTTTTATCAACTAAGGAAGGAAGGAGGACAGGGACTTCATGGACTAAGAGACAGAGAGACAGAATGGTGAAGAAACAGATAGACGGGTCCATCAATCATTTGATTCATTCAATATTCACACACACACACACGCACACACATAGTCTTGTACAGCTAACCTTGTGGGAACACACAATTCAATCCCATTCAAAATCCTATTTTCCATAACCACTAACCCTAACCTGTTATCTTTTAACCTTACTTTAACCTTAACCCTAAACCAAAAACCTAACCTTAACCCTAAATCAAAAACCTAACCTTAACCCTAACCAAAAACCTCACCTTAAACCTAAACCAAAAACCTCACCTTAAACCTAAACCAAAAACCTCACCTTAACCCTACACCAAAAACCTAACCTTAACCCTAAACCAAAAACCTAACCTTAACCCCAAACCAAAAACCTAACCTTAACCCTAAACCCTAAACCAAAAACCTAACCTTAACCCTAAACCAAAAACCTAACCTTAACCCTAAATCAAAAACCTAACCTTAAACCTAACCCAAAAACCTAACCTTAACCGTAAACCAAAAACCTAACCTTAACCCTAAGCCAAAAACCTAACCTTAACCCTAAACCCTACACCAAAAACCTAACCTTAACCCTAAACCCTAAACCAAAAACCTAACCTTAACCCTACACCAAAAACCTAACCTTAACCCTAAACCAAAAACCTAACCTTAACCCTAAACCAAAAACCTAACCTTAACCCTACACAAAAAACCTAACCTTAACCCTAAACCAAAAACCTAACCTTAACCCTAAACCAAAAACCTAACCTTAACCCTAAACCAAAAACCTAACCTTAACCCTAAACCAAAAACCTAACCTTAACCCTAAACCTAACCTTAACCCTACACCAAAAACATAACCTTAACCCTAAACCAAAAACCTAACCAAAAACCTAACCTTAACCCTAAACCAAAAACCTAACCTTAACCCTAAACCCTAAACCAAAAACCTAACCTTAACCCTAACCAAAAACCTCACCTTAACCCTACACCAAAAACCTAACCTTAACCCTAAACCAAAAACCTAACCTTAACCCTAAACCAAAAACCTAACCTTAACCCTAAACCAAAAACCTAACCTTAACCCTAAACCAAGAACCTAACCTTAACCCTATACCTAACCTTAACCCTACACCAAAAACCTAACCTTAACCCTAAACCAAAAACCTAACCTTAACCCTAAACCAAAAACCTAACCTTAACCCTAAACCCTAAACCAAAAACCTAACCTTAACCCTAAACCCTAAACCAAAAACCTAACCTTAACCCTAAACCAAAAACCTAACCTTAACCCTAAACCCTAAACCAAAAACCTATCCTTAACCCTAAACCAAAAACCTAACCTTAACCCTAAACCAAAAACCTAACCTTAACCCTAAACCAAAAACCTAACCTTAACCCTAAACCTAACCTTAACCTTAACCTTAACCCTAAACCAAAAACCTAACCTTAACCCTAAACCTAACCCTAGCTCCTAAACCTAATTCTAACTTTAACCCTAAACCCCATATAAATAGCATTTGCTCTCGTGGGGACTAACACTCTGTAAACAGGAATGACAAGCTAAAGTTATCTAGATAGTCACAGAAATGTACGTTCAGCCTGTTCATTATTTCCGCCCGAGTTGACTTATCTTACATAGTCAGCTTGGTTTAATATAGTTCCTTTCGTTTTTGACCTCAACATTGTTGCTGGATCGATACTTTCATAGTTAACATGCTGTCTCTGCTAGCTAGGTTATGTCATCTGGAGTTGAAATAGGGCCCCAACAGCCCTCACTAATGTACAGGGCCCCAACAGCCCTCACTAATGTACAGGGCCCCAACAGCCCTCACTAATGTACAGAGCCCCAACAGCCCTCACTAATGTACAGGGTTCCCAACAGCCATAGTGTTGATCATTGACAGTGTAGAAGGGAGTCTTTGGAACTGAGCTGGATTTGTTTACGTTCTCTGCCCTCTATTGGTAGAACGTAGACATTGTAGATAAGCGACCACCTCCAGACCCATATATGGGTGTATCCCCGTTCCGTAGATTGATCATTGTCTCAGGACGGTTAGCTCAGTTGGTTAGAGCGTCGTGCTAATAACGCAAAGGTCGCGGGTTCGATACCCGTACTGGCCATCAGGATTTATTAGTATTTTTACTATGAATGTCTACAGTGTCTCATAACTCTATTGATTGGGTTCTACCATATGCGTTTTAAATTAGTAGTATGAATTGTCGATTGTTATTGTGGAGTGACATTTTCTTGTAGGAGTTTTTTTTTTAATGGTAGGACTTTTCATTCGTCTTTTATCATCCAAGGAAGGAAGGAGGACAGGGACTTCATGGACTAAGAGACAGAGAGACAGAATGGTGAAGAAACAGATAGACGGGTCCATCAATCATTAGATTCATTCAATATTCACACACACACACACAGACACACACACACACACACACACACACACGCACACACACACATAGTCTTGTACAGCTAACCTTGTGGGAACACACAATTCAATCCTATTTTCCATAACCACTAACCCTAACCTGTTCTCTTTTAACCTTACTTTAACCTTAACCCTAAACCAAAAACCTAACCTTAACCCTAAACCAAAAACCTAACCTTAACCCTAACCAAAAACCTCACCTTAAACCTAAACCAAAAACCTCACCTTAACCCTACACCAAAAACCTAACCTTAACCCTATAAACCAAAAACATAAACTTAACCCTAAACCAAAAACCTAACCTTAACCCTAAACCTAACCTTAACCCTACACCAAAAACCTAACCCTAAACCAAAAACCTAACCTTAACCCTAAACCTAACCCTAGCTCCTAAACCTAATTCTAACTTTAACCCTAAACCCCATATAAATAGCATTTGCTCTCGTGGGGACTAACACTCTGTAAACAGGAATGACAAGCTAAAGTTATCTAGATAGTCACAGAAATGTACGTTCAGCCTGTTCATTATTTCCGCCCGAGTTGACTTATCTTACGAAGTCAGCTTGGTTTAACATAGTTCCTTTCTTTTTTGACCTCGACATTGTTGCTGGATCGATACTTTCATAGTTAGCATGCTGTCTCTGCTAGCTAGGTTATGTCATCTGGAGTTGAAATAGGGCCCCAACAGCCCTCACTAATGTACAGGGTTCCAACAGCCCTCACTTATGTACAGAGCCCCAACAGCCCTCACTAATGTACAGGGCCCCAACAGCCCTCACTAATGTACAGGGCCCCAACAGCCCTCACTAATGTACAGAGCCCCAACAGCCCTCACTAATGTACAGGGCCCCAACAGCCCTCACTAATGTACAGAGCCACAACAGCCCTCACTAATGTACAGGGTTCCCAACAGCCATAGTGTTGATCATTGACAGTGTAGAAGGGAGTCCTTGGAACTGAGCTGGATTTGTTTACGTTCTCTGCCCTCTAATGGTAGAACGTAGACATTGTAGATAAGCGACCACCTCCAGACCCATATATGGGTGTATCCCCGTTCCGTAGAATGATCATTATCTCAGGCCGGTTAGCTCAGTTGGTTAGAGCGTCGTGCTAATAACCCGAAGGTCGCGGGTTCGATACCCGTACTGGCCAGCAGGATTTAAAATTTTGTTTTACTATGAATGTCTACAGTGTCTCATAACTCTATTGATTGGGTTCTACCATATGCGTTTTAAATTAGTAGTATGAATTGTCGATTGTTATTGTGGAGTGACATTTTATTGTAGGAGTTTTTTTTTTAATGGTAGGACTTTTCATTCGTCTTTTATCATCCAAGGAAGGAAGGAGGACAGGGACTTCATGGACTAAGAGACAGAGAGACAGAATGGTGAAGAAACAGATAGACGGGTCCATCAATCATTTGATTCATTCAATATTCACACACACACGCACACACACGCACACACATAGTCTTGTACAGCTAACCTTGTGGGAACACACAATTCAATCCCATTCAAAATCCTATTTTCCATAACCACTAACCCTAACCTGTTCTCTTTTAACCTTACTTTAACCTTAACCCTAAACCAAAAACCTAACCTTAACCCTAAACCAAAAACCTAACCTTAACCCTAACCAAAAACCTCACCTTAAACCTAAACCAAAAACCTCACCTTAACCCTACACAAAAAACCTAACCTTAACCCTAAACCAAAAACCTAACCTTAACCCTAAACCAAAAACCTAACCTTAACCCTAAACCAAAAACCTAACCTTAACCCTAAACCAAAAACCTAACCTTAACCCTAAACCTAACCTTAACCCTACACCAAAAACCTAACCCTAAACCAAAAACCTAACCTTAACCCTAAACCAAAAACCTAACCTTAACCCTAAACCCTAAACCAAAAACCTAACCTTAACCCTAAACCAAAAACCTAACCTTAACCCTAAACCCTAAACCAAAAACCTAACCTTAACCCTAAACCAAAAACCTAACCTTAACCCTAAACCAAAAACCTAACCTTAACCCTAAACCAAAAACCTAACCTTAACCCTAAACCTAACCTTAACCTTAACCCTAAACCAAAAACCTAACCTTAACCCTAAACCTAACCCTAGCTCCTAAACCTAATTCTAACTTTAACCCTAAACCCCATATAAATAGCATTTGCTCTCGTGGGGACTAACACTCTGTAAACAGGAATGACAAGCTAAAGTTATCTAGATAGTCACAGAAATGTACGTTCAGCCTGTTCATTATTTCCGTCCGAGTTGACTTATCTTACGAAGTCAGCTTGGTTTAACATAGTTCCTTTCTTTTTTGACCTCGACATTGTTGCTGGATCGATACTTTCATAGTTAGCATGCTGTCTCTGCTAGCTAGGTTATGTCATCTGGAGATGAAATAGGGCCCCAACAGCCCTCACTAATGTACAGAGCCCCAACAGCCCTCACTAATGTACAGGGCCCCAACAGCCCTCACTAATGTACAGAGCCCCAACAGCCCTCACTAATGTACAGGGTTCCCAACAGCCCTCACTAATGTACAGAGCCCCAACAGCCCTCACTAATGTACAGAGCCCCAACAGCCCTCACTAATGTACAGAGCCCCAACAGCCCTCACTAATGTACAGAGCCCCAACAGCCCTCACTAATGTACAGAGCCCCAACAGCACTCACTAATGTACAGAGCCCCAACAGCCCTCACTAATGTACAGAGCCCCAACAGCCCTCACTAATGTACAGAGCCCCAACAGCCCTGACTAATGTACAGAGCCCCAACAGCT
This sequence comes from Oncorhynchus mykiss, assembly GCF_057628025.1. NCBI lineage: Eukaryota > Metazoa > Chordata > Actinopteri > Salmoniformes > Salmonidae > Oncorhynchus > Oncorhynchus mykiss. The sequence goes on along the minus strand of NC_143031.1, from coordinate 80,208,185 downwards.
CTCACTAATGTACAGAGCCCCAACAGCCCTCACTAATGTACAGAGCCCCAACAGCCCTCACTAATGTACAGAGCCCCAACAGCCCTCACTAATGTACAGGGCCCCAACAGCCCTCACTAATGTACAGGGTTCCAACAGCCCTCACTAATGTACAGAGCCCCAACAGCCCTCACTAATCTACAGAGCCCCAACAGCCCTCACTAATGTACAGGTCCCCAACCGCCCTCACTAATGTACAGGGTTCCAACAGCCCTCACTAATAAACAGAGCCCCAACAGCCCTCACTAATGTACAGAGCCCCAACAGCCCTCACTAATGTACAGAGCCCCAACAGCCCTCACTAATGTACAGAGCCCCAACAGCCCTCACTAATGTACAGGGTTCCCAACAGCCCTCACTAATGTACAGAGCCCCAACAGCCCTCACTAATGTACAGAGCCCCAACAGCCCTCACTAATGTACAGAGCCCCAACAGCCCTCACTAATGTACAGAGCCCCAACAGCCCTCACTAATGTACAGGGTTCCCAACAGCCCTCAAAAATGTACAGAGCCCCAACTGCCCTCACTAATGTACAGAGCCCCAACTGCCCTCACTAATGTACAGCGCCCCAACAGCCCTCACTAATGTACAGGGTTCCCAGGAGTAGCAGGCAAATATGTTTGTCTTGCAAAAGTTATTTTTATGTACCAAGGCCATTCCCTGTCTCCCCGTCCACCGGGGAACTGCCTTGTTCAGGGGCAGATCGACAGAGTGTTACCTTGTCAGCTGGGGGATTTGATCCAGCAACCTTTTCAGTTACTGTCCCAACACTCTAACCACTAGGCTACCTGTCTCTCTAACCACAAGGCTACCTGCCTCTCTAACCAATAGGCTACCTGTCTCTCTAACGACTAGACGACCTGTCTCTCTAACCACTAGTCTACCTGCCTCTCTATCCACTAGACTACCTGTCTCTCTAACCACTAGACTACCTGTCTCTCTAACCACTAGACTACCTGTCTCTCTAACCACTAGGCTACCTGCATCTCTAACCACTAGGCTACCTGCCTCTCTAACCACTAGGCTACCTGTCTCTCTAACCACTAGGCTACCTGTCTCTCTAACCACTAGGCTGCCCGCCCCTCTAACCACTAGGCTGCCCGCCCCTCTAACCACTAACTCTAACCACTAGACTACCTGTCTCTCTAACCTCTAGGCTGCCTGTCTCTCTAACCACTAGGCTACCTGTCTCTCTAACCACTAGGCTGCCCGCCCCTCTAACCACTAGACTACCTGTCTCTCTAACCACTAGGCTACCTGTCTCTCTAACCACTAGGCTGCCCGCCCCTCTAACCACTAGGCTGCCCGCCCCTCTAACCACTAGGCTGCCCGCCCCTCTAACCACTAGACTACTTGTCTCTCTAACCACTAGGCTACCTGTCTCTCTAACCACTAGGCTGCCCGCCCCTCTAACCACTAGACTGCCCGCCCCTCTAACCACTAGGCTGCCCGCCCCTTTAACCACTAGGCTGCCCGCCCCTCTAACCACTAAGCTGCCCGCCCCTCTAACCAATAGGCTGCCCGCCTCTCTAACCACTAGGCTGCCCGCCCCTCTAACCACTAGGATACCCGCCCATCTACCCACTAACTCTAACCACTAGGCTACCTGTCTCTCTAACCACTAGGCTGCCCGCCCATCTAACCACTAACTCTAACCACTAGGCTACCTCCCCCTCCAACCACTAGGCTGCCCGCCCCTCTAACCACTAACTCTAACCACTAGGCTACCTGTCTCTCTAACCACTAGGCTGCCTGTCTCTCTAACCACTAGGCTGCCCGCCCCTCTAACCACTAACTCTAACCACTAGGCTACCTGTCTCTCTAACCACTAGGCTGCCTGTCTCTCTAACCACTAGGCTGCCCGCCCCTCTAACCACTAACTCTAACCACTAGGCTACCTGCCCCTCCAACCACTAGGCTGCCCACCCCTCTAACCACTAACTCTAACCGCTAGGCTACCTGCCTCTCTAACCACTAGGCTACCTGTCTCTCTAACCAATAGGCTGCCCGACCCTCTAACCACTAACTCTAACCACTAGGCTACCTGTCTCTCTAACCACTAGGATGCCTGTCTCTCTAACCACTAGGCTGCCCGTCCCTCTAACCACTAACTCTAACCACTAGGCTACCTGTCTTTATAACCACTAGGCTGCCCGCACCTCTAACCACTAGGCTACCTGCCTCTCTAACCACTAGGCTACCTGTCTCTCTAACCACTAGGCTGCCCGCCCCTCTAACCACTAACTCTAACCACTAGGCTACCTGTCTTTCTAACCACTAGGCTGCCCGCCCCTCTAACCACTAGACTACCTGTCTCTCTATCCGCTAGACTACCTGCCTCCTCTAACCACTAGACTACCTGCCTCTCTAACCACTAGACCACCTGTCTCTCTAACAACTAGACTGCCTGTCTCTCTAACCACTAGACTACCTGCCTCTCTAACCACTAGGCTGCCTGTCTCTCTAACCACTAGACTACCTGTCTCTCTAACCACTAGGCTACCTGCATCTCTAACTACTAGTTTATCTGTCTCTCTAACCACTAGACTACCTGCCTCTCTAACCACTAGGCTACCTGTCTCTCTAACCACTAGACTACCTGCCTCTCTAACCACTAGACTACCTGTCTCTCTAACCACTAGGCTGCCTGCCCCTCTATCCACTAGGCTGCCTGTCTCTCTAACCACTAGGCTACCTGCCTCTCTAACCACTAGGCTGCCTGCCTCTCTAACCACTAGGCTACCTGTCTCTCTAACCACTACCTCTAACCACTAGGCTACCTGCCCCTCTAACCACTAGTCTACCTGTCTCTCTAACCACTAGACTACCTGTCTCTCTATCCACTAGACTACCTGCCTCCTCTAACCACTAGACTACCTGCCTCTCTAATCACTAGACTACCTGCCTCTCTAACCACTAGGCTACCTGCCTCTCTAACCACTAGGCTGCCTGCCTCTCTAACCACTAGGCTGCCCGCCCCTCTAACCACTAGGCTACCCGCCTCTCTAACCACTAGGCTACCTGTCTCTCTAACCACTAAGCTACCTGCCTCTCTAACCACTAGGCTGCCTGCCGCTCTAACCACTAGACTACCTGCCTCTCTATCCACTAGGCTGCCTGTCTCTCTAACCACTAGGCTGCCTGCCCCTCTAACCACTAGGCTGCCTGCCCCTCTAACCACTAGGCTGCCTGTCTCTCTAACCACTAGGCTACCTGTCTCTCTAACCACTAGGCTACATGCCTCTCTAACCACTAGGATACATGTCTCTCTAACCACTAGGCTACCTTTCTCTCTAACCACTAGGCTGCCTGTCTCTCTAACCACTAGGCTACCTGCCTCTCTCACCACTAGGCTACCTGCCTCTCTAACCACTAGGCTACCTGCCTCTCTAACCACTAGGCTACCTGCCTCTAAACCACTAGGCTACCTGTCTCTCTAACCACTAGGCTACCTGTCTCTCTAACCACTAGGCTACCTGTCTCTCTAACCACTAGGCTACCTGCCTCTCTAACCACTAGGTTACCTGCCTCTCTAACCACTAGGCTACCTGTCTCTCTAACCACTAGGCTGCCTGCCTCTCTATCCACTAGGCTGCCTGTCTCTCTAACCACTAGACTACCTGTCTCTCTAACCACTAGGCTACCTGTCTCTCTAACCACTAGACTACCTGCCTCTTTAACCACTAGGCTGCCTGCCTCTCTATCCACTAGGCTGCCTGTCTCTCTAACCACTAGACTCCATGTCTCTCTAACCACTAGGCTACCTGTCTCTCTAACCACTAGACTACCTGCCTCTCTATCCACTAGGCTGCCTGTCTCTCTAACCACTAGGCTAACTGCCTCTCTAACCACTAGGCTACCTGCCTCTCTAACCACTAGGCTACCTGTCTCTCCAACCACTACCTCTAACCACTAGGCTACCTGCCCCTCTAACCACTAGTCTACCTGTCTCTCTAACCACTAGACTACCTGTCTCTCTATCCACTAGACTACCTGCCTCCTCTAACCACTAGACTACCTGCCTCTCTAATCACTAGACTACCTGCCTCTCTAACCACTAGGCTACCTGCCTCTCTAACCACTAGACTGCCTGTCTCTCTAACCACTAGACTACCTGCCTCTCTAACCACTAGGCTGCCTGTCTCTCTAACCACTAGACTACCTGTCTCTCTAACCACTAGGCTACCTGCATCTCTAACTACTAGTTTACCTGTCTCTCTAACCACTAGACTACCTGCCTCTCTAACCACTAGGCTACCTGTCTCTCTAACCACTAGACTACCTGCCTCTCTAACCACTAGACTACCTGTCTCTCTAACCACTAGGCTGCCTGCCCCTCTATCCACTAGGCTGCCTGTCTCTCTAACCACTAGGCTACCTGCCTCTCTAACCACTAGGCTGCCTGCCTCTCTAACCACTAGGCTACCTGTCTCTCTAACCACTACCTCTAACCACTAGGCTACCTGCCCCTCTAACCACTAGTCTACCTGTCTCTCTAACCACTAGACTACCTGTCTCTCTATCCACTAGACTACCTGCCTCCTCTAACCACTAGACTACCTGCCTCTCTAATCACTAGACTACCTGCCTCTCTAACCACTAGGCTACCTGCCTCTCTAACCACTAGGCTGCCTGCCTCTCTAACCACTAGGCTGCCCGCCCCTCTAACCACTAGGCTACCCGCCTCTCTAACCACTAGGCTACCTGTCTCTCTAACCACTAAGCTACCTGCCTCTCTAACCACTAGGCTGCCTGCCGCTCTAACCACTAGACTACCTGCCTCTCTATCCACTAGGCTGCCTGTCTCTCTAACCACTAGGCTGCCTGCCCCTCTAACCACTAGGCTGCCTGCCCCTCTAACCACTAGGCTGCCTGTCTCTCTAACCACTAGGCTACCTGTCTCTCTAACCACTAGGCTACATGCCTCTCTAACCACTAGGATACGTGTCTCTCTAACCACTAGGCTACCTTTCTCTCTAACCACTAGGCTGCCTGTCTCTCTAACCACTAGGCTACCTGCCTCTCTCACCACTAGGCTACCTGCCTCTCTAACCACTAGGCTACCTGCCTCTCTAACCACTAGGCTACCTGCCTCTAAACCACTAGGCTACCTGTCTCTCTAACCACTAGGCTACCTGTCTCTCTAACCACTAGGCTACCTGTCTCTCTAACCACTAGGCTACCTGCCTCTCTAACCACTAGGTTACCTGCCTCTCTAACCACTAGGCTACCTGTCTCTCTAACCACTAGGCTGCCTGCCTCTCTATCCACTAGGCTGCCTGTCTCTCTAACCACTAGACTACCTGTCTCTCTAACCACTAGGCTACCTGTCTCTCTAACCACTAGACTACCTGCCTCTCTAACCACTAGGCTGCCTGCCTCTCTATCCACTAGGCTGCCTGTCTCTCTAACCACTAGACTCCATGTCTCTCTAACCACTAGGCTACCTGTCTCTCTAACCACTAGACTACCTGCCTCTCTATCCACTAGGCTGCCTGTCTCTCTAACCACTAGGCTAACTGCCTCTCTAACCACTAGGCTACCTGCCTCTCTAACCACTAGGCTACCTGTCTCTCTAACCACTACCTCTAACCACTAGGCTACCTGCCCCTCTAACCACTAGTCTACCTGTCTCTCTAACCACTAGACTACCTGTCTCTCTATCCACTAGACTACCTGCCTCATCTAACCACTAGACTTCCTGCCTCTCTAATCACTAGACTACCTGCCTCTCTAACCACTAGGCTACCTGCCTCTCTAACCACTAGGCTACCTGCCTCTCTAACCACTAGGCTGCCCGCCCCTCTAACCACTAGGCTACCCGCCTCTCTAACCACTAGGCTACCTGTCTCTCTAACCACTAAGCTACCTGCCTCTCTAACCACTAGGCTGCCTGCCGCTCTAACCACTAGACTACCTGCCTCTCTATCCACTAGGCTGCCTGTCCCTCTAACCACTAGGCTGCCTGCCCCTCTAACCACAAGGCTGCCTGTCTCTCTAACCACTAGGCTACCTGCCTCTCTAACCACTAGGCTACCTGCCTCTCTAACCACTAGAATACGTGTCTCTCTAACCACAAGGCTGCCTGTCTCTCTAACCACTAGGCTACCTGCCTCTCTCACCACTAGGCTACCTGCCTCTCTAACCACTAGGCTACCTGCCTCTCTAACCACTAGGCTACCTGCCTCTAAACCACTAGGCTACCTGTCTCTCTAACCACTAGGCTACCTGTCTCTCTAACCACTAGGCTACCTGCCTCTCTAACCACTAGGTTACCTGCCTCTCTAACCACTAGGCTACCTGTCTCTCTAACCACTAGGCTGCCTGCCTCGCTATCCACTAGGCTGCCTGTCTCTCTAACCACTAGGCTACCTGTCTCTCTAACCACTAGGCTACCTGTCTCTCTAACCACTAGACTACCTGCCTCTCTAACCACTAGGCTGCCTGCCTCTCTATCCACTAGGCTGCCTGTCTCTCTAACCACTAGGCTACCTGTCTCTCTAACCACTAGGCTACCTGTCTCTCTATCCACTAGACTCCCTGTCTCTCTAACCACTAGACTACCTGCCTCTCTATCCACTAGACTACCTGTCTCTCTAACCACTAGACTACCTGTCTCTCTAACCAATAGGCTGCCTGCCTCTCTCACCACTAGACTACCTGTCTCTCTAACCACTAGACTACCTGTCTCTCTAACCACTAGGCTACCTGCCTCTCTAACCACTAGGCTGCCTGTCTCTCTAACCACTAGGCTACCTGTCTCTCTAACCACTAGGCTACCTGCCTCTCTATCCACTAGGCTGCCTGTCTCTCTAACCACTAGGCTACCTGCCTCTCTAACCACTAGGCTGCCTGTCTCTCTAACCACTAGGCTACCTGCCTCTCTAACCACTAGGCTGCCTGTCTCTCTAACCACTAGGCTACCTGCCTCTCTCACCACTAGGCTACCTGCCTCTCTAACCACTAGGCTACCTGCCTCTCTAACCACTAGGCTACCTGCCTCTAAACCACTAGGCTACCTGTCTCTCTAACCACTAGGCTACCTGTCTCTCTAACCACTAGGCTACCTGCCTCTCTAACCACTAGGTTACCTGCCTCTCTAACCACTAGGCTACCTGTCTCTCTAACCACTAGGCTGCCTGCCTCGCTATCCACTAGGCTGCCTGTCTCTCTAACCACTAGGCTACCTGTCTCTCTAACCACTAGGCTACCTGTCTCTCTAACCACTAGACTACCTGCCTCTCTAACCACTAGGCTGCCTGCCTCTCTATCCACTAGGCTGCCTGTCTCTCTAACCACTAGGCTACCTGTCTCTCTAACCACTAGGCTACCTGTCTCTCTATCCACTAGACTCCCTGTCTCTCTAACCACTAGACTACCTGCCTCTCTATCCACTAGACTACCTGTCTCTCTAACCACTAGACTACCTGTCTCTCTAACCAATAGGCTGCCTGCCTCTCTCACCACTAGACTACCTGTCTCTCTAACCACTAGACTACCTGTCTCTCTAACCACTAGGCTACCTGCCTCTCTAACCACTAGGCTGCCTGTCTCTCTAACCACTAGGCTACCTGTCTCTCTAACCACTAGGCTACCTGCCTCTCTATCCACTAGGCTGCCTGTCTCTCTAACCACTAGGCTACCTGCCTCTCTAACCACTAGGCTGCCTGTCTCTCTAACCACTAGGCTACCTGCCTCTCTAACCACTAGGCTGCCTGTCTCTCTAACCACTAGGCTGCCTGTCTCTCTAACCACTAGGCTACCTGCCTCTCTATCCACTAGACAACCTGCCTCTTTAACCACTAGGCTGCCTGTCTCTCTAACCACTAGGCTGCCTGTCTCTCTAACCACTAGGCTGCCTGTCTCTCTAACCACTAGGCTACCTGCCTCTCTATCCACTAGGCTGCTGTAATAATACATAATAGAGTTGTTTAGTCATAGTTAATAGTTACTGTGTTGTGATTATTTAGTCATAGTTACTGTGTTATGATTATTTAGTCATAGTTACTGTATTGTGATTATTTAGTCATAGTTACTGTATTGTGATTATTTAGTCATAGTTACTGTATTGTGATTGTTTAGTCATAGTTACTGTATTGTGATTATTTAGTCATAGTTACTGTATTGTGATTGTTTAGTCATAG